>NC_069503.1:161874168-162064168 GCF_027579735.1 Bombina bombina | reverse complement strand
TCAAACTTTGAAAATCCTGGCGAGTGCATCCCTTTTCTTTACTACTATCAATACTTTGGATTTGGAAGTACCCTGGGTGGATGAAATGTTAACCGTGAGTGCTGGCCTGCTGTGTATATATATACTGTGTATATATATATATATATATATATATATATATATATATTGTGTGTGTAGTTATGTGTTTATATGTGTCTTTATGTGTATATTTATTTATAAAATATTTTACCAGGAACGATACATTGAGATTTCTCTCGTTTTCAAATATGTGTAAACTTGCTTGACACAGGGTTGCCACAAACCTTCAATTTGTAAAAAACACAATTTCTGTGAAATGCAATAAAGCGAAGCACAATAAAAAGAGTTACGCCTGTATGTTATTATTATATATTATCAATAGAATTATATTATATAATTGTGCCCCCCGGTGGCTGGCGTTTAGATAATGGAAACGTACCGCGAAAAGTACATTGCACATTTGCTCACCTTGTACCAAGAGATATTCAGGGGAGGGGATCCGTCTATCACTGCATCAAATCTGGCGATGTCACCGCAGTTCGTGTGGACATCCTCTATTGTCACCTGCATATAAGGAGGCCCTAAAAACAAATTATAAACAAGTCACAAGACACCTAAATATTTGTTCCTAGATTCAGAAGAAATTATTTTTTATTTCTATTTTATTCATTTCATTTGTTGCATTTTAAAATGTATTATATGTTCTGTAAAATGGATATTCGCCCGACCAGGGGTTTTCAAACCTGTTCTCGCGCCTCCCTAACAATAAACATGTTTACTAATCAGCTGATTATTTCCCCTGTGCTCCAGTTCAGATATCCTGAAAATCTGGCCTGTTAGTGAGGCCTGAGAACTGGAGTTGAAAACCCCTGCCTTAGACTGAGGTAAAAATTGTACACTAGATTTTTCTTTGCATAAATGTTTTGTAGATGATCCATTTATATAGCCCATCTGGTAGTATTTTTATAAAAATGTATAGTTTTGCTTTTTTTTTAGAACATTGTGCTGGTTTTCAGATACCTAACCAAGCCCTACAGTGTCAGATGTATACGCACGTTTACAGACTACTGCAGGCTCCTGTTTTTGTTATCTGCTGGGGAGTGTCTGCACTTTTCGTTTACCCAGCCCCTTTCAATGGATGTCCCAGACTAACCTAGGCAACAGTGCTAAAACTGGATTTTTATATCAGTATCTGTGCATATTCTTCTTTACAGTAGTGTCTATTACATGCAGTTATATGAAAATTGGTGTATACTGTGCCTTTAACATGAACCCACAGACAGAAATAGGCCCCGCCCACATAAACCCAAAATATAACAGAACCCAACACAAAAAAACATCTTTCGTTTTAGGCTTTTGGTAATGTCACTTTCCACCAATAGTGCTCTGGGAACTTTACTTTTGTAGCCCACAGACTACTATTGCACTGACGTACTTTCTATTTCATAATAAGTATATTCTATTAGCATCAAAATAAAAAGTGCACTGTACTCCAAAATTCTTTCTCATCCATATGAAATGCAGGGTCTAAACATGCTGATTTTTTTCATGAATTAATTAATTATCCAATTAATTATCCAATGAGCATAAGTTGGAGGTAAACAACAGTTATTGGCAAAATAGCTTGAATTTAAACTTTAACAACTTTTACTTCATATTGTTTCAGGTAGAACAATGTCAACAATTCTCTTTTATGATTCAGATAGAACATACAATTTTAAACAACTTTCTAATTTACTTTTTTTAAATTAAATTCTATTTGTTTTCTTGGTATCCTTTGTTGAAAAGAAGCTCCAGAGTGTGCACATGTCTGCAGCACTATATGGCAGAAGTTTTGCAAGAATGTTATACATTAGCAAAAGCATATCTAGGTATCGCTTCATCGAAGAATAACATGAGAATTAAGTCAATTTGATAACAGAAGTAAATGGGAAACTTTTGAAAAAAAATTGTATGCTCAGTCTGAATCATGAAGGAAACATTTTGGGTTGCATGTCCCTTTAAATACTGTTCTTTTATTTGGGTATTTTTTTTTTATTTTTTTTTAATAAAGTGTCTCTTTAACTTAAATGGATACTAAACCCAATCTTGTTTCTGTAATGATTCAGATAAAGCATGCAATTTTAAGAAACTTTCTAATTTACTCCTATTATCAAATTTTCTTTGTTCTTTTGCTATCTTTATTTAAAAAGCAGGAATGTAAAGCTTAGGAGCCGGCCCATTTTTGGTTCAGAACCTGGGTTATGCTTGCTTATTGGTGGCTAAATGTAGCCACCAATAAGCAAGCGCTATCCAGGGTGCTGAACCTAAAATGGTATCCCTTTAACCTTTTTTCATGCAGACCATTTTAACTTGTTTAAAGGGACAGTAAAGTCAAAACTAAACTTTCATGAATCAGATAGGGCATGCAATTTTAAAAAACGTTCCTATTTACTTTTATCATCAAATTTGCATTGTTTCCTTGGTGGTATTTTTGAAAAGCTAAACCTAGCTAGGCTCAAACTGATTTCTAAACAGTTGAAAACCGCCTCTTAGCTCAGAGCATTTTGAAAGTTTTTCACAGTTAGACAGTGTTAGTTCATGTGTGTCATATAGATAACATTGTGCTCACTCCCGTGAAGTTATTTAGGAGTCTTCACTGATTGACTACACTGCATGTCTGTCAAAGGCACTTAGATAAGGAGGCTGTCTGCAAAGGCTTAGATACAAGGTAATCACAGAGGTAAAAAGCATATTAATATAACTGTGTTGGTTATGCAAAAACAGGGAATGGGTAATAAAGGGATCATCTATCTTTTTAAATAAGAACAATTTTGATGTAGACTGTCCCTTTAAATAGTGTTTTTTCGTATGCATGAGAATTTAATGTCTATTTAAATGATGTATCAGACTTAAACAATGCCCAAATGATGCCCTAAGGATTACTTGTCATCTGCCAGGAGAGTTTTTTTTCCCTTCCTAAATGCCAAATTCCCATTATTTTCTATTCCTGTAAATGTCTTGTATAATTTTAGGCCTTATATTGTAATGTAGGCATCTCCCCTTCACATCTAGAAACTTTCATAGTGAAATAAACATTTCTGAAGCTAAAGTCTGTTTCTAAAATGAATTGAGGGACGTCACAGTACTAACGAGACTTCTTAGATCATAAGATCCTAAGGGGCCGATTTATCAAGGGCCGAATGGCCCCTGATGCCCCTGTTTCCGTGCAAGCCTTCAGACTCGCCGGAAACAGCAGTTATGAAGCAGCGGTCTAAAGACCTCCTTAACTGGTCCGCCTGCTCTGAGGCCACGGACATCAATCCACCCGATCCTATACGATCGTGCTGATTCACACCCCCTGCTAGAGGTCGATTGGCTGTGAATCTGCGGGGGGCAGCATTGCACAAGCAGTTCACAAGAAGTGATGTCTGGCATGTCCACATTCAGCTATGTCTAGCGAACATGATACGCTACAGAGTATCATAATTTAGCCCCTAAGTCTGAGATTGAACCACAAAATGCAAAAAGCCAAGAGATAACCCATTATGCCAACTTTCTAACCCATTATGCCAACTGTTGCGTGGCATATCTCAACCCCCCAGGGAGACTGACAGCCCCTGCTCACTCACAATTGGCTGCGTACAAGCAGGGGGGGTGATGTTGTACACTTGCCATTGGGAGTGATGATAAATGAGGCAGTATATTGAAGATGTCCGCCCCTGTCCGCCAGCTTATTGTTTAATATGGGCCTTAATACCAGTAACATACACATTTCCCAAATATAATTCCCTATAATACTGAAAAATGGGGAAACATAGGGAAATAAAAATTTTTTTTAGCAGTTTTCTTTATAACCATTTCTACAAAACTAGTGTAGCTATAGAAAAATACCAGCAAATAAACTCAGTATGTTGTCCTGATTTTAAGAACACCCCATATTTCTATGTTCCCAAGTAATTTATAGCAATTATAGGCCAAATACTACAAGGATGGTATTATTGGTTTAATGCTAAAATTTGTCATGCTTGGATTGTAAGCTAACTAGCAGTCAACCAGTTCAACTGTTACACAAAAGTATATCCGCTAGATTTAGAGTTCTGCGGCCAAAGGGGTGCGTTAGCTACGCGTGTTTTTTTCCCCCCGCACCTTTTAAATACCGCTGGTATTTAGAGTTCACAGAAGGGCTGTGTTAGGCTCCAAAAAGGGAGCGTAGAGCATAATTTACCGCAACTGCAACTCTCAATACCAGCGGTGCTTACGGACGCGGCCAGCTTGAAAAACGTGCTCGTGCACGATTCCCCCATAGGAAACAATGGGGCCGTTTGAGCTGAAAAAAAACCTAACACCTGCAAAAAAGCAGCGTTCAGCTTCTAACGCAGCCCCATTGTTTCCTATGGGGAAACACTTCCTATGGCTGCACCTAACACCCTAACATGTACCCCGAGTCTAAACACCCCTAACCTTACACTTATTAACCCCTAATCTGCTGCCCCCGCTATCGCTGACCCCTGCATTTTATTATTAACCCCTAATCTGCCGCTCCATACACCGCCGCAACCTACATTATCCCTATGTACCACTAATCTGCTGCCCCTAACACCGCCGACCCCTATATTATATTTATTACCCCCTAATCTGCCCCCCCCAACGTCGCCGCCACCTACCTACAATTATTAACCCCTAATCTGCCGACCGGACCTCACCGCTACTATAATAAAGTTATTAACCCCTAATCCGCCTCACTCCCGCCTCAATAACCCTATAATAAATAGTATTAACCCCTAATCTGCCCTCCCTAACATCACTGACACCTAACTTCAAGTATTAACCCCTAATCTGCCGACCGGACCTCACTGCTACTCTAATAAATGTATTAACCCCTAACGCTAAGTCTAACCCTAACCCCCCCTAACTCAAATATAATTTAAATAAATTTAAATAAAATTACTATCATTAATTAAATTATTCCTATTTAAAACTAAATACTTACCTTTAAAATAAACCCTAAGCTAGCTACAATATAACTAATAGTTACATTGTAGCTAGCTTAGGGTTTATTTTTATTTTACAGGCAAGTTTGTATTTATTTTAACTAGGTAGAATAGTTATTAAATAGTTATTAACTATTTAATAACTACCTAGCTAAAATAAATACAAAAGTACCTGTAAAATAAAACCTAACCTAAGTTACAATTACACCTAACACTACACTATAATTAAATAAATTCCCTAAATTAAATACAATTAAATCAATTAAATAAAATGATCTAAAGTACAACAAAAAACCCCACTAAATTACAGAAAATAATAAACAAATTACAAGATTTTTAAACTAATTACACCTAATCTAATCTAAACTTTTAAATGCGGTACCAGGCTTGACAGGATAGGGTCTACCGCTCACTTTTTGGCAGACTTGTAATACCGGCGCTATGCAAGTCCCATTAAAAAATAGGATACGCAATTTACGTAAGTGGATTTGCGGTATTTCGAAGTCTAGCCAAAAAAGTGAGCGGTACACCTGTACCTGCAGGACTCGTATAACCACTGGGAGTTAAAAAGCAGCGTTGGGACCGGCCAACGCTGCTTTTTAAGCCTAATGCACAACTCGTAATCTAGCCGTATGTTATCCAAAATAAAAAAAGTTATTCCTAATCAAATACCCCCTTAAAAACAAAGCCACCCCAAAATAAAAACACCCCCTAATCTAACAAACTGCCAAGAGTCCTTGTGTAGGGAATTTCCCTAAAGAAAACAGCTCTTTTATGAAAAAAAAATACACTTAAAATAGACTTTTTGCCGCCTGGAAGAAGATGGATGTCTAGACGTCAGGAATGGTGAGTACATTTTTTAGGGTTAGTGGTTTTTTTTTTGGGTTTTTTTGTGTTGTTATTTTTTTTAGATTAGGGATTATTTTATTTTCATGGGCACTAAAAGAACTGATTGCCCTTACAAATGCCCCTTTAAGGGCAATGGGTTGCCCTTTTTAGTTAGATATTTTTTATTTTGGGGTGTTAGGTGGGAGGGGATTGTACTGTTAGGGGGAATTTTGCATTTGTTTTCATAAAAGAGCTGTTTTCTTTAGGGCAATGCCCTACCAAAGGCCCTTTCAAGGGCTATTGGTAGTTTACTGTTAGATTAGGGGGTGTTTTTATTCTGAATGGTGGATTAGGGGTTAATAACTTTCGACTAGATTACGAGTTTTGCGGTATGAGTGAAAAAGCAGCGTTAAGGCTCTTTTTCACTACCGCTGGTTTTACGAGTCTTGCAGGTTTAGCTGCACCGCACACTTTTTTGGCCGGAACGCAACGTAACTACCGCAGCTTTCAAAAAGTCCTTTTTTAATGGTACTTACACAGCGCTGGTATTACAAGTTTGTCTGGGAGGCCAAAAAATGAGCGATACAGCCAATACCGTCAAGATCCATACTGTAAACTGAAAGTCAGTAGTTATGGGTTTTATGCTACAACGCCGTAACATAAAACTCATAACTAAAGTGCTAAAAAGTACACTAACACCCATAAACTACCTATTAACCCCTAAACTGAGAAACTCCCGCATTGCAAACACTGTAATAAAAATATTAACCCCTAATCTACCGCTCCGGACATCGCCGCTGCTATAATAAACAAATTAACCCCTAAACCGCCATACTCCCGCATCGCAAACACTAGTTAAATATTACTAACCCCTAATCTGCCTCCCCAATGTCGCCGCCACTATACTAAAGTTATTAACCCCTAAACCTAACCCTAAGTCTAACCCTAACACCCCCTACTTTAATATAATTAAAATAAATCTAATAAGAAATTCCTATCATTAACTGAATAATTCCTATTTAAAACTAAATACGTACCTATAAAATAAACCCTAAGTTTGTATCTATCTTAGGTTTTATTTTTATTTTACAGCTAAGTTTGTATTTATTTTAACTAGGTAGACTAGTTAGTAAATAGTTATTAACTACTTACTAGCTACCTAGCTTAAATAAATACAAATTTACCTGTAAAATAAAACCTAACCTGAGTTACACTAACACCTAACCTTACACTACAATTAAATAAATTACATTAATTAAATCCAAACAACACTAAATTACACAAAATAAAAAATAAATTATCAGATATTTAAACTAATTACACCTAATCTAATAGCCCTATCAAAATAACCCCCAAATAAAAAAACCTAGCCTAAACTAAACTACCAATAGCCCTTAAAAGGGCCTTTTGCGGGGCATTGCCCCAAAGAAATCAGCTCTTTTACCTGTAAATAGAAATACAAACAACCCCCCAACAGTAAAACCCACCACCCACACAACAAATCCCCAAATAAAATCCTAACTAACAAAACTTAAGCTCCCCATTGCCCTGAAAAGGGCATTTGGATAGTCATTGCCCTTAAAAGGGCATTTAGCTCTTTTTCGGTGCCCAAAACCCCTAATCTAAAAATAAAACCCACCCAATAAACCCTTAAAAAAACCTAACACTAACCCCCAAAGATCCACTTACTGTTTTTGAAGACCCGACATCCATCCTCAATGAAGCGGCAAGAAGTCCTCATTAGACATGTGCATGGCGAAAAAATTCGGTTCGGTTCGGATCGATTCGGAATTTTTCGAAGTTCGGTTCGGATCGATTCGAATTCGGAAAATTTTTAATCGATTCGTTTCTGATTCGTTTCGGATTCATTCGGATTCGAAGAAATTCGGCTGGATTCGGTTCAATTCGGCTCGATTCAGTTCGGAAATTCGGTAAGTGTTAGGTGGGATTAGACTAGTATTATACTGTATATTAGGTGTTAACCTAACATACTGTATAATACTTGTGTAATCCCAATGGCCATCCGAATTTACGAATCGATTCGATTCGGTTCGATTCGGAAAATTCTGCAATAATCAGAATTCAAGGGACGCCATCTTGGATGATGTCACTTAAAGGAACCTTCATTCTTCAGTCGCCGTGGAAAGAAGAAGATGCTTGAAGATGGAGCCGCTCCACGCTGGATGGATGAAGATAGAAGATGCCGTCTGGTTGAAGACTTCTGCCGGATTGGATGAAGACTTCGGCCCGCTTGGATGAAGACTTCTGCTGGTTTCGATGAGGACATCTGCCGCTTCGTTGAGGATGGATGTCGGGTCTTCAAAAACTGTAAGTGGATCTTCGGGGGTTAGTGTTAGGTTTTTTTTAAGGGTTTATTGGTGGGTTTTATTTTTAGATTAGGGGTTTTGGGCACAAAAAAATAGCTAAATGCCCTTTTAAGGGTAATGCCTATCCAAATGACCTTTTCAGGGCAATGGGGAGCTTAGGTTTTTTAGTTAGGATTTTATTTGGGGGGTTTAGTTGTGTGGGTGGTGGGTTTCACTGTTGGGGAATTGTTTGTATTTTTTTTTTACAGGTAAAAGAGCTGATTTCTTTGGGGCAATGTCCCGCAAAAGGCCCTTTTAAGGTCTATTGGTAGTTTATTGTAGGCTAGGGTTTTTTTTAAATTTTAGAGGGGCTTTTTTATTTTGATAGAGCTATTAGATTAGGTGTAATTAGTTTAAATATTTGATCATTTCTTTTTTACTTTGTGTAATTTAGTGTTTGTTTTTTTGTAATTTATTTAATTGTATTTAATTAATGTAATTTATTTAATTGTAGTGTAATGTTAGGTGTTAGTGTAAGAAAGGTTAGGTTTTATTTTACAGGTAACTTTGTATTTATTTT
The DNA here is from genome assembly GCF_027579735.1 of Bombina bombina. Lineage (NCBI taxonomy): Eukaryota > Metazoa > Chordata > Amphibia > Anura > Bombinatoridae > Bombina > Bombina bombina. The sequence goes on along the minus strand of NC_069503.1, from coordinate 162,055,463 downwards.
AGCTAGGTAGTTATTAAATAGTTAATAACTATTTACTAACTAGTCTACCCAGTTAAAATAAATACAAACTTACCTTTAAAATAAAAATAAAACCTAAGCTAGCTACAATGTAACTATTAGATTTATTTTAATTATATTAAAGTAGGGGGTGTTAGGGTTAGGTTTAGGGGTTTATAACTTTAGTATAGTGGCGGTGACGTTGGGTACGGCAGATTAGGGGTTAATAAGTGTACTGTAGGTGGCGGCGGGGTGGCAGATTAGGGGTTAATAAGTATAATGTAGGTGGAGGCAGGAGTGACAGATTAGGGGTTAATAACTTTAATGTAGGTGGCGGCGACATTGGGGGTGGCAGATTAGGGGGTTAATAGGTGTAGGTAGGTGTCGGCGATGTCGAGAGAGGGAGATTAGGGGTTAATAAATGTAATGTAAGTGTCGGCGATGTCGGGGGCGGCAGATTAGGGGTGTTTAGACTCGGGGTTTATGTTAGGGTGTTAGGTGTAAACATAACTTTTGTTTCCCCATAGGAATTAATGGGGCTGCTATCGCTGACCCCTGCATTTTATTATTAACCCCTAATCTGCCGCTCCATACACCGCCGCAACCTACATTATCCCTATGTACCACTAATCTGCTGCCCCTAACACCGCCGACCCCTATATTATATTTATTACCCCCTAATCTGCCCCCCCCAACGTCGCCGCCACCTACCTACAATTATTAACCCCTAATCTGCCGACCGGACCTCACCGCTACTATAATAAAGTTATTAACCCCTAATCCGCCTCACTCCCGCCTCAATAACCCTATAATAAATAGTATTAACCCCTAATCTGCCCTCCCTAACATCACTGACACCTAACTTCAAGTATTAACCCCTAATCTGCCGACCGGACCTCACTGCTACTCTAATAAATGTATTAACCCCTAACGCTAAGTCTAACCCTAACCCCCCCTAACTCAAATATAATTTAAATAAATTTAAATAAAATTACTATCATTAATTAAATTATTCCTATTTAAAACTAAATACTTACCTTTAAAATAAACCCTAAGCTAGCTACAATATAACTAATAGTTACATTGTAGCTAGCTTAGGGTTTATTTTTATTTTACAGGCAAGTTTGTATTTATTTTAACTAGGTAGAATAGTTATTAAATAGTTATTAACTATTTAATAACTACCTAGCTAAAATAAATACAAAAGTACCTGTAAAATAAAACCTAACCTAAGTTACAATTACACCTAACACTACACTATAATTAAATAAATTCCCTAAATTAAATACAATTAAATCAATTAAATAAAATGATCTAAAGTACAACAAAAAACCCCACTAAATTACAGAAAATAATAAACAAATTACAAGATTTTTAAACTAATTACACCTAATCTAATCTAAACTTTTAAATGCGGTACCAGGCTTGACAGGATAGGGTCTACCGCTCACTTTTTGGCAGACTTGTAATACCGGCGCTATGCAAGTCCCATTAAAAAATAGGATACGCAATTTACGTAAGTGGATTTGCGGTATTTCGAAGTCTAGCCAAAAAAGTGAGCGGTACACCTGTACCTGCAGGACTCGTATAACCACTGGGAGTTAAAAAGCAGCGTTGGGCCCGGCCAACGCTGCTTTTTAAGCCTAATGCACAACTCGTAATCTAGCCGTATGTTATCCAAAATAAAAAAAGTTATTCCTAATCGAATACCCCCTTAAAAACAAAGCCACCCCAAAATAAAAACACCCCCTAATCTAACAAACTGCCAAGAGTCCTTGTGTAGGGAATTTCCCTAAAGAAAACAGCTCTTTTATGAAAAAAAAATACACTTAAAATAGACTTTTTGCCGCCTGGAAGAAGATGGATGTCTAGACGTCAGGAATGGTGAGTACATTTTTTAGGGTTAGTGGTTTTTTTTTGGGTTTTTTTGTGTTGTTATTTTTTTTAGATTAGGGATTATTTTATTTTCATGGGCACTAAAAGAACTGATTGCCCTTACAAATGCCCCTTTAAGGGCAATGGGTTGCCCTTTTTAGTTAGATATTTTTTATTTTGGGGTGTTAGGTGGGAGGGGATTGTACTGTTAGGGGGAATTTTGCATTTGTTTTCATAAAAGAGCTGTTTTCTTTAGGGCAATGCCCTACCAAAGGCCCTTTCAAGGGCTATTGGTAGTTTACTGTTAGATTAGGGGGTGTTTTTATTCTGAATGGTGGATTAGGGGTTAATAACTTTCGACTAGATTACGAGTTTTGCGGTATGAGTGAAAAAGCAGCGTTAAGGCTCTTTTTCACTACCGCTGGTTTTACGAGTCTTGCAGGTTTAGCTGCACCGCACACTTTTTTGGCCGGAACGCAACGTAACTACCGCAGCTTTCAAAAAGTCCTTTTTTAATGGTACTTACACAGCGCTGGTATTACAAGTTTGTCTGGGAGGCCAAAAAATGAGCGATACAGCCAATACCGTCAAGATCCATACTGTAAACTGAAAGTCAGTAGTTATGGGTTTTATGCTACAACGCCGTAACATAAAACTCATAACTAAAGTGCTAAAAAGTACACTAACACCCATAAACTACCTATTAACCCCTAAACTGAGAAACTCCCGCATTGCAAACACTGTAATAAAAATATTAACCCCTAATCTACCGCTCCGGACATCGCCGCTGCTATAATAAACAAATTAACCCCTAAACCGCCATACTCCCGCATCGCAAACACTAGTTAAATATTACTAACCCCTAATCTGCCTCCCCAATGTCGCCGCCACTATACTAAAGTTATTAACCCCTAAACCTAACCCTAAGTCTAACCCTAACACCCCCTACTTTAATATAATTAAAATAAATCTAATAAGAAATTCCTATCATTAACTGAATAATTCCTATTTAAAACTAAATACGTACCTATAAAATAAACCCTAAGTTTGTATCTATCTTAGGTTTTATTTTTATTTTACAGCTAAGTTTGTATTTATTTTAACTAGGTAGACTAGTTAGTAAATAGTTATTAACTACTTACTAGCTACCTAGCTTAAATAAATACAAATTTACCTGTAAAATAAAACCTAACCTGAGTTACACTAACACCTAACCTTACACTACAATTAAATAAATTACATTAATTAAATCCAAACAACACTAAATTACACAAAATAAAAAATAAATTATCAGATATTTAAACTAATTACACCTAATCTAATAGCCCTATCAAAATAACCCCCAAATAAAAAAACCTAGCCTAAACTAAACTACCAATAGCCCTTAAAAGGGCCTTTTGCGGGGCATTGCCCCAAAGAAATCAACTCTTTTACCTGTAAATAGAAATACAAACAACCCCCCAACAGTAAAACCCACCACCCACACAACAAATCCCCAAATAAAATCCTAACTAACAAAACTTAAGCTCCCCATTGCCCTGAAAAGGGCATTTGGATAGTCATTGCCCTTAAAAGGGCATTTAGCTCTTTTTCGGTGCCCAAAACCCCTAATCTAAAAATAAAACCCACCCAATAAACCCTTAAAAAAACCTAACACTAACCCCCAAAGATCCACTTACTGTTTTTGAAGACCCGACATCCATCCTCAATGAAGCGGCAAGAAGTCCTCATTAGACATGTGCATGGCGAAAAAATTCGGTTCGGTTCGGATCGATTCGGAATTTTTCGAAGTTCGGTTCGGATCGATTCGAATTCGGAAAATTTTTAATCGATTCGTTTCGGATTCGTTTCGGATTCATTCGGATTCGAAGAAATTCGGCTGGATTCGGTTCAATTCGGCTCGATTCAGTTCGGAAATTCGGTAAGTGTTAGGTGGGATTAGACTAGTATTATACTGTATATTAGGTGTTAACCTAACATACTGTATAATACTTGTGTAATCCCAATGGCCATCCGAATTTACGAATCGATTCGATTCGGTTCGATTCGGAAAATTCTGCAATAATCAGAATTCAAGGGACGCCATCTTGGATGATGTCACTTAAAGGAACCTTCATTCTTCAGTCGCCGTGGAAAGAAGAAGATGCTTGAAGATGGAGCCGCTCCACGCTGGATGGATGAAGATAGAAGATGCCGTCTGGATGAAGACTTCTGCCGGATTGGATGAAGACTTCGGCCCGCTTGGATGAAGACTTCTGCTGGTTTCGATGAGGACATCTGCCGCTTCGTTGAGGATGGATGTCGGGTCTTCAAAAACTGTAAGTGGATCTTCGGGGGTTAGTGTTAGGTTTTTTTTTAAGGGTTTATTGGTGGGTTTTATTTTTAGATTAGGGGTTTTGGGCACAAAAAAATAGCTAAATGCCCTTTTAAGGGTAATGCCTATCCAAATGACCTTTTCAGGGCAATGGGGAGCTTAGGTTTTTTAGTTAGGATTTTATTTGGGGGGTTTAGTTGTGTGGGTGGTGGGTTTCACTGTTGGGGAATTGTTTGTATTTTTTTTTTACAGGTAAAAGAGCTGATTTCTTTGGGGCAATGTCCCGCAAAAGGCCCTTTTAAGGTCTATTGGTAGTTTATTGTAGGCTAGGGTTTTTTTTAAATTTTAGAGGGGCTTTTTTATTTTGATAGAGCTATTAGATTAGGTGTAATTAGTTTAAATATTTGATCATTTCTTTTTTACTTTGTGTAATTTAGTGTTTGTTTTTTTGTAATTTATTTAATTGTATTTAATTAATGTAATTTATTTAATTGTAGTGTAATGTTAGGTGTTAGTGTAAGAAAGGTTAGGTTTTATTTTACAGGTAACTTTGTATTTATTTTAGCTAGGTAGTTATTAAATAGTTAATAACTATTTACTAACTAGTCTACCCAGTTAAAATAAATACAAACTTACCTTTAAAATAAAAATAAAACCTAAGCTAGCTACAATGTAACTATTAGATTTATTTTAATTATATTAAAGTAGGGGGTGTTAGGGTTAGGTTTAGGGGTTTATAACTTTAGTATAGTGGCGGTGACGTTGGGTACGGCAGATTAGGGGTTAATAAGTGTACTGTAGGTGGCGGCGGGGTGGCAGATTAGGGGTTAATAAGTATAATGTAGGTGGAGGCAGGAGTGACAGATTAGGGGTTAATAACTTTAATGTAGGTGGCGGCGACATTGGGGGTGGCAGATTAGGGGGTTAATAGGTGTAGGTAGGTGTCGGCGATGTCGAGAGAGGGAGATTAGGGGTTAATAAATGTAATGTAAGTGTCGGCGATGTCGGGGGCGGCAGATTAGGGGTGTTTAGACTCGGGGTTTATGTTAGGGTGTTAGGTGTAAACATAACTTTTGTTTCCCCATAGGAATTAATGGGGCTGCTTTACGGATCTTTACGCTCCTTTATTGCAGGTGTTAGGCTTTTTTTTTCATTGATGTCTATGGGGAAATCGCGCACGAGTGTGTAAAACCAGCTCACCGCGGCGCTGGTATTGGAGTGCGGTATGGAGCTCAATTTTGCTCAACGCTCACTTCTTGCCTGCTAACGCCGGGATTTCGTAAACCTGTAATAGCAGCGCTGTAGGGAGGTTAGCGGTGCAAATAACTTGCAAGTTAGCACCGAGCAGCTCTTACCGCAAAACTCGTAATATAGTCGTTTATTAGGTAGTTTGCGTTGTGGGGGGTTGGCAGATTAGGGGTTAATAATGTAATTAGTTAGATTGCGATGTGGGGGGTTGGCGGTTTAGGGGTTAATACTTGTATTAGTTAGATTGCGATGTGCGGCCATGGCGGTTTAGGGGTTAATACTTTTAGTTTTAGTTTAGTTGCGATGTGGGGGGATGGCAGATATAGGGGTTTTGACGTGTCGGTTTATTTTTTTAGCTGGGTTAGATTTTTACATGGGATTTTGTTTAAAACATAGGCACCGGCAGTTCCTATACTGCCGTAAGTCACTGGTGAATCCAGAAATGTGTATTTACTAACATTTCTGAACCTCGCCAGTTTATCCGACTTAGGGCATTATGTCATCTGCCGGCACACTTTATGTGATTCACCCAATGTGCAAGGTGAACTTACATGCAACGGGGGTTTCAGCGCTTGTGCTGAAACCTACGCTGTATATGTAATCTCACCCTTAGTCTGATACCAGCATGCACTGGGGCATGCTAGTATCTAGGCTCAATTTCTAATATACAATCACTGTGACTGTCTGTCACAGTGATTGTTTACAAAGTACCTGTTATTTTTGACAGTTACTGTACTGCTGCTGGTAACATGCTGATCACAGCAAAAATCTCATGAACGGAGGCATGCTTTACAGGCATGGAAAGACACCCTGTCCCTGCGATAATGGTCCAGGACACACAGGGTATGGCACTAATCGTTAAGTGGTTTACTTAACATAATTAAAAAAAAAAAACAGTTTTTACATGATTTTTCTTAAACTATTCTTCAGGAACATATACCTTTTAAAGCTCCACATTTTTAACCAACTTTTTTCGGGGGGGGCTGTCAGTGTAACACATGCTCAGTTCACATTTTAATGAACACATTCCCATTTCCGAATTTCATTAAAATGTTAAAATAGTGACCAGATCGACCTTTTAACTTATAAAACACTATCACACATACAATACAATCACAATTTTCATTCACAGTTGCAATTAAGTGTTTTGGATGCTGACAATTTCAGAGAATTATGGCAAAAGTTAAATTCCTCACATCATATAAGTTTATTAGGAAATATATGACAGTCATAAACTATAATGAATCAGTTTTTCTTTCCAATGGCATGGAGAGTCCACGAATCCATTCAATTACTAGTGGGAATTCAACTCCTGACCATCAGGTGGAGGCAAAAAAAAACCAGCAAAGCTTCAAGTATCCTCCCACTACCTACAATCCCCAGTTATTCTTTGCCTGTGTAACATTGTAGGCGATGTGTGATGTGTCTAAAGAAATCAAGTTATTAATCTTTAAATGGGTACTTTTCCCTGCAAGCAAGGATTGGGGTTATGCTGTGTCCATGTAATTCTCTTTAGTAAGAGTAATGGTGGCTTTTAGCAGTTGGAAGACGGCGAGGTGGACTTTGCTTACCTTCCAACGTATTTGCTACCCCTATATAGAAAACCAGGGTTGGTTACTCTGTTTACAGCACTTATGAGTTCCTTGTTTAAAAAAGAGGGAAAAAAGGATACTTAAAGAACAATGTGGATCCTTATGGGACTGAATATCCCTTTTCAAGTTTGGGGATTTATTGGGCAGCAGTTCAGGGCACTGTTCTGTCATATGAAGGCTTTTTTATTTTAGCTATGGGGATTTGTTTGTACAAGTTTACCTTTTATTTAGTTTGGGTAATATCTCTTTGAAAAAGTTGTTGGACCGCACCTTACTTTTAAATTTGCGATCGTGTGACCAGACCACTCTGTTACTTCCTGAGTGCTGAACAGTTTGTTTCTAGCCCGCTGTTTGGAAGTCGGATTTTCAAGGAGACAGACCAGATTTTCTGGCATTAGATCGTTTTTCCTGCCTGACGCTTCTCTTTGATGTTTGCAACTTTCTAGGATCTGCAGTTTGAACAGGATTTATCTGCTGGTGTGGATTGGATTCTTGGTTACCGGTTGGGTGAGTCTCTCCCGCATGACTGGGGTGTATGGGTGCCGGTTTTAATAATTATTTATCTATGCTTAGAATTTTATTCAAATTGTTTATATTGAAATTAGAGTATAAGGGAAATAAAGGACTATTTTATTTACTATCGGCTAGATTACGAGTCTTGCGTTAGCCTTAAAAAGCAGCGTTGAAAGGTCCCAATGCTGCTTTTTAACGCCCGCTGGTATTACGAGTCTGGCAGGAGAGGGTCTACCGCTCACTTTTCTTCTGCGACTCAAGCTTACCGTAAATCCCCTTACGTAAATTGCGTATCCTATCTTTTCAATGGGACTTGCATAACGCCATTATTACGAGTCTTGGAAGAAGTGAGTGGTAGACCCTCTCCTGTCAAGACTCCTACCGCATTTAAAAGCTAATGCCGTAACATAAAACTCTTAACTATAGTGCTACAAAGTACACTAACACCCATAAACTACCTATTAACCCCTAAACCGAGGCCCCCCCACATCGGAAACACTTAAATTAAAAATGTAACCCCTAATCTGCTGACGGGACATCGCCGCTACTTTATTAAATATATTAACCCCTAAACTGCCGCACTCCCGCCTCGCAAACACTAGTTACATTTTATTAACCCCTGATCTGCCGTCCCTAACATCGCCGACACCTATCTACATTTATTAACCCCTAATCCGCCACCCCCAATGTCGCCGCTACTATATTAAAGGTATTAACCCCTAAACCTAAGTCTAAACCTAACCCCCCTAACTTAAATATAATTTAAAATAATCTAAATAAAATTACTACAATTAACTAAATTATTCCTATTTAAAACTAAATACTTACCTGTAAAATAAACCATAAGATAGCTACAATATAACTAATAGTTACATTGTAGCTAGCTTAGGGTTTATATTTATTTTACAGGCAACTTTGTATTTATTTTAACTAGGTACAATAGTTATTAAATAGTTATTAACTATTTAATAGCTACCTGGTTAAAATAAAGACAAATTTACCTGTAAAATAAATCCTAACCTAAATTACAATTACACCTAACACTACACTATCATTAAATTAATTACCTAAACTACCTACAATTAAATTAAATAAACTAAAGTACGAAAAACAACAAACACTAAATTACAGAAAATAAAAAAATAATTAAAATTTTTTAAAACTAATTACACCTACTCTAATCCCCCTAATAAAATAAAAAAGCCCCCCAAAATAATAAAAATCCCTACCCTATACTAAATCACAAATAGCCCTTAAAAGGGCCTTTTGCGGGGCATTGCCCCAAAGTAATCAGCTCTTTTATCTGTAAAAAAAAAATACAATACCCCCCCAACATTAAAACCCACCACCCACACACCCAACCCTACTCTAAAACCCACCCAATCCCCCCTTAATAAAACCTAACACTACTCCCTTGAAGATCACCCTACCTTGAGACGTCTTCACCCAGCCGGGCACAAGTGGCCCTCCAGAGGGGCAGAAGTTTTCATCCGATCCGAGCAGAAGAGGAACTCCAGACAGAAGGCTTCAACCAGGCGGCATCTTCTATCTTCATCCATCCGGAACGGGTCCATTTTCAATCCAGCCGACACGGAGCATCCTCTTCAAACGAAGTCAAAGCGAAGAATGAAGGTTCCTTTAAATGACGTCATCCAAGATGGCGTCCCTTGAATTCCGATTGGCTGATAGGATTCTAGCAGCCAATCAGAATTAAGGTAGAAAAAATCATATTGGCTGATTGGATCAGCCAATAGGATTGAAGTTCAATCCTATTGGCTGATCCAATCAGCCAATAGGATTGAGCTCGCATTCTATTGGCTGTTCAAATCAGCCAATAGAATTCAAGCTCAATTCTATTGGCTGATTGCTTCTGCCAATAGGATTTTTCCTACCTTAATTCCGATTGGCTGATAGAATCCTATTAGCCAATCGGAATTCAAGGGATGCCATCTTGGATTACATCATTTAAAGGAATCTTCATTCTTCGCTTGGACTTCGTTTGAAATGGATGCTCCGTGTCGGCTGGATTGAAGATGGACTCGCTCCGCTCCGGATGGATGAAGATAGAAGATGCCGTCTGGATGAAGACTTCTGCCACTTGGAGGACCTCTTCTGCCCGGATCAGATGAAGACATCTGCCCCTCTGGAGGTCCACTTGTGCCCGGCTGGGTGAAGACGGCTCAAGGTAGGGTGATCTTCAAGGGGGTAGTGTAGTGTTAGGTTTTATTAAGGGGGCATTGGGTGGGTTTTAGAGTAGGGTTGGGTGTGTGGGTGGTGGGTTTTAATGTTGGGGAGGTATTGTATTTTTTTTTACAGGTAAAAGAGCTGATTACTTTGGGGCAATGCCCTGCAAAAGGCCCTTTTAAGGGCTATTTGTAATTTAGTATCGGGTAGGTATTTTTTTTGGGGGGGGGGCTTTTTTATTTTATTAGGGGGATTAGATTAGGTGTAATTAGTTTAAAAATCTTGTAATTTTCGTTTTTTTCCTAAAATAGCTACAATGTAACTATTAGTTATTTTATAGGTAAGTATTTAGTTTTAAATAGGAATAATTTATTTAATTGTAGTTAGGGGTTAGTAACTTTATTATAGTGGTGGCGACGTTGGCGGCGGCAGATTAGGGGTTAATAAATGTAGGTAGATTGCAGCGACGTTCGGGGGCAGATTAGGGGTTAATAAGTGTAAGATTAGGGGTGTTTAGACTCGGGGATCATGTTAGGTGTAGACATAAAATTCATTTCCCCATAGGAATCAATGGGGCTGCGTTAGGAGCTGAACGCTGCTTTTTTGCAGGTGTTTGTTTTTTTTCAGCCGGCTCAGCCCCATTGTTTCCTATGGGGAAATTGTGCACGAGCACGTTTAGCCAGCTTACCGCTACCGTAAGCAATGCTGGTATTGAGGTGAGATGTGGAGCTAAATTTTGCTCTACACTCACCTTTTTGCGGCTAACGCCGGGTTTAAAAAATCCTGTAATACCAGCGTTGTCTTAAGGGAGCGTTACAAAAAGGCTCGTTAGCAACGCACCCCTGTTATCGCAAAACTCGTAATCTCGGTGTATGGAAGCAGATCCCAAGCTTTCTCTATCATTTGATAAATGTCATTATTGTGCAGATGCCCAGGTTATACCTCCTGGGTAATTTTGTTCCCCTTTGTTTTATTATCTAAGGATAAGGATTCTCTGAGCTTTCTTTTTCTCAGGATAATGCTGTTCAGGGGTTGTCTCAGCCTTCTGCTAACATGTCCCAGTCGTTGACAGATTCACATGCAGTGCCCTGAGGTTCCTCTCAGCAGTCTCTGGGAGTGTTTCTTTGTCTAAAGATTTTGCTGCACAGTTGACTTCTGAAGTTTTTGCAGCCCTAGGTGCTTTACCTAGTTCTGGTAAAAGGAAGAGGAAATGTAAGAATATTTCTATGGGTTCTGATTTGCCAAGACTGATTTGGTTAGTCTTTCTCAGTTATCTAGCGAGGATCATTCCTCTGCAGCACCTGAAGGCAAGATCTCTGATTAAGAATTTGCAGTTCCTAGTACAATAGATTCTGAGGAGGTTAATTTTATATTAAAACTTTAGCATCTCTGTTTACTTTTGAAGGAGGTTTTAGCTACTTAGGATGACTCTGAAACTGTTGCAGAGGCTCCTAAAAAGACTAATAAACTGAATAGAGTTTTTGATGTCAAACCTAAATCTGTGGAGGTTTTTCCTGTTCCAGATCGCATGTCTGACATTATATCTCGGGAATGAGAGAAGCCGGGTGTTCCTTTTAATCCATCTCCTGTGTTTAAAAATATGTTTCCTGTGGCTGATTCAGTGCGAGATTTGTGGCACACTGTTCCTAGAGTAGAGGGCACTATATCTACCTTAGCCAAGAGAACTACTATTCCTCTGGAGGATAGTTCCTCTTTGGATAAGAAGCTGGAGCGTTATTTAAGAAAGATGTTTCTTCATCAGGGTTTGCAGTGGCAACCAGTTGCTAGTATTGCGACAGATGCTGATGCAGCCTCATATTGGTATGACTCTTTGTCTGATCTAATTTCTGAGGAGACTACTATAGAGGATATCCAGGATAGGATCAAGGCTCTAAAGCTGGCTAATACTTTTATCTGTGATGCCAGTATCCAAGTTGTTAGACTTGCAGCCAAGATTTCTAGTTTTGCAATACTAGCCCGCCGAGCCCTTTGGTTAAAGTCTTGGTCTGCGGATGTGACTTCTAAATCCAAGCTTCTGTCTCTACCTTTTAAGGGTAATACTTTATTTGGTCCTGGTCTGGCAGAGATCATTTCCACAGTTACTGGTGGAAAGGGAGTTTTATTACCACAGGATAAGAAGAATAGACCCAAGGGTCCTCAGACTTCTAATTTTCATTCCTTTCGTAACTTCAAGGGACAGAGATCTTCCTTGTCTTCTAAATCTGAGGAAGCCAAGACTTCTTGGAGAGCTAGCCAGCCCTGGAACAAGGGTAAGCAATCCAGAAAGCCTTCCGCTGAGGCTAAGCCAACATGAAGGGGCTGATCCTGATCCAGTTCTGTATCAGATAGGGGGCAGGCTTTCCTTTTTTCAGCAGGCTTGGATTTGCAACGTTCCAGATCCTTGGGCAGTGGATGCAGTCTCCCAGGGATACAGGATAGGATGCAAGTCTTGTCCCTCCAGGGACAGATTCCTATTATCAAGATTACCTGTAAACCAGGTAAAGAGAGAGGCCTTCTTAAACTGCGTAAGGGATTTGTCCTCTCTGGGAGTGATTATCCCAGTTTCTCTAGCAGAACAGGTTGTATTCAAATCTTTATGTAGTTCCCAAAAAGGAGGGAACTTTTCAACCCATTCTAGACTTAAAGTCTCTTAACAAGTTTCTCAAGGTCCAATCCTTCAAAATTGAGACTATTCGTTCTATTCTCCCTCTAGTCCAGGAGAGTCAGTTTATGACAACTATAGACCTAAAGGATGCATATATTCATGTGCCTATCCACAGGCAACATTTTAAGTTCCAGAGGTTCGCTTTTTTGGATCAACAATTCCAATTAGTAGCCCCTCCTTTCGGCCTCGCCACTGCTCCTCGAATCTTTATGCAGGTTCTAGGGGCTCTTTTGGCTGTGGCCAGATCTCTAGGGACTGCAGTGGCTCCTTACCTGGACATTTCTTGGTCCAGGTGCCATCTTTTAGTTAGCAAGATCCCATACAGATTCTCTGTTAGCCATTCTCCACTCTCACGGGTAGAAGGTGAATCTAGGGAAAAGTTTATTGGTGCCAAGTACCAGGGTATGTTTTCTGTGGACAATCATAGACTCAGCATCTATGAAGATTTAATTGTTCTCTTCAGTCCTCTGTTCATCCATTGGTGGCTGTATGCATAGAAGTAATTGGTCTCATGGTGACATCGCTTTAATCTGAGACCTCTACAGTTATGTATGCTTAATCAATGGAACGGAGAGCGCTCGGATCTCTCTCAGAGGATAGTTTTAGACTCTCAGATAAGGATGTTTCTGTCTTGGTGGATCTCCCAGGACCATTTGTCTAAGGGCACTTGTTTCCTGAGACCTTCTTGGGAGATTGTGACCATGGATGCCAGCCTGTTAGGCTGGGGAGCAGTTTGGTGGTCCCTAAGAGCTCAGGGACTTTGGAATCAGCTTGGCCTCAACTAAGTTTAGTCTGTAAACAAAAAGCAATGTAACAGCAGCACTACAAAGGCTTCAGAGAGAAGGGCTGTTGTAAAAAAAGAAAATTTATTATAACATATTAAAATCAGGTACGTGACAGGCAAACATCCTGACTAGTTTCGTGCTCTCAAGAGCACTTAATCATAGGATTGTTTGGTTTAAGTTTAGTGCGGTTTATCAGATTTGAATCGGACAACATCACTTCGGCGACATATATCAACCACCAAGGAGGAACTCGGAGCTTGTTAGCTATGAAGGAGGTGACTCACATTCTTCAGTGGGCAGAGTCTCACAATTGTCATCTCTCTGCCATTCATATCCCAGGGGTGGACAACTGGGAAGCGGATTATCTGAGCAGGCAGACATTTCATCCAGGGGAATGGGCTCTCCATCCAGAAGTTTTCTCAATGTTAACCCTCAAGTGGGGAGTTCTGGAGCTGGATCTGATGGCATCTTGTCTAAATGCCAAGCTTCCAAGATACGGAGCAAGATCAAGAGACCCTCAAGCAGCTCTGGTAGATGCCATGGCCGGTTGCCCTCCTTCCTCGGTGATAGCTTGTATAAAACAGGAGCAGGCTTCAGTGATTCTAATAGCTCCAGCATGGCCTCACAGAACTTGGTTTGCGGACCTAGTGAGTATGTTGCCATTTCCCCCATGGAAGGATCTTCTACTTCAGGGTCCCTTCCTCCATTCGGACTTAGTCTCTCTAAAGCTGACTGCTTGGAGATTGAATGCTTAGTCTTGTCCAGATGAGGTTTTTCTGTGAAAGTTATTGAGACTATGATTCAGGCTCCTAAGTTTGTTACTCGCAAGATTTATTATGAGGTATGGCGTAAATACCTTAATTGGTGCGGATCTAGGGGTTTTTCTTGGGAGTCAGGTGAGAATTCCCCTATTCTGTCCTTTCTTCAAGAGGGCCTGGGGAAGGGTTTATCAGTCAGTACCCTAAATGGTCAGATTTCAGCTCTGTCGTTTCTTCTGCAGAAGCGTCTGGCAATTTTGCCAGATGTTCAATGTTTTGTCAAGGCTTTGGTTAGAATCTGGCCTGTGTTTAGGTCAATTGCTCCTCCTTGGAGTCTTATTCTGCATCTTAAAGCTCTGTAGAAGGCTCCATTTGAGCCTATGCATTCTGTTGATATCAAGTTATTGTCCTGGAAGTTTTCGTTTCTGCTGGCAATTTCCTCTGCCTGTAGAGTTTCTGAGCTTTTGGCTCTACAGTGTGATTCTCCTTATCTTATTCTTCATGTGGATAAGGCGGTTCTCCATACTAAATTAGGATTTCTACCTAAGGTGGTCTCAGAACACAATATTAACCAAGAAATTGTTGTTCCTTCATTTTGTCCTAATCCTTCCTCTAAGAAGGAGTGGTTATCTGGATGTTGTGCATGCCTTAAGGTTCTCCAGGCTATGAAAGCTTTTCATTAATCTTCTGCTCTTTTTGTCTTTTCAGGTAAACAGAGGGATTAGAAGGCCACTTCTTCTACTCTCTCCTTCTGGTTGAGAAGTGTTATTCGATTGGCTTTTGAGGCAGCTGGACAGCAGCCTCCAGAGAAAATTATGGCTCACTCCACTAGGGCTGTATCTTCCTCTTGGGCCTTTAAAAATGATGCCTCTATGGAACAGATTTGCAAGGTGGCCACTTGGTCATCACTGCATACTTTTTCCAAATTTTCCAAATTAAATGTTTTTGCCTCAGCTGTGGCTTATTTTGGGAGGAAAGTTCTTCAAGCAGTGGTGCCTTCTGTTTAGGTTCGCCTGTCTTGTGTATCCCTCCCTTCTATTCTGTGGACTCTAGCTTTGGTATTGGTTCCCACTATTAATTGAATGGATTTGTGGACTCTCCATGCCATTGGAAAGAAAACATCATTTATACTTACCTGATAAATTCTTTTATTTCCTGGTATGGAGAGTCCACGACCTGCCCTTATTTTTAAGACAGCTTTTTGTCATTTTTCTAAACCTCAGTCACCTCTATACGCTTTGTGTCTTCTATTTCCATAATTCCTCGGCTGAATGACTGGGGATTGTGGGTAGTGGGAGGATGATGAAAAACATAATTTATGTAAGAACTTACCTGATAAATTAATTTCTTCCATATTGGCAAGAGTCCATGAGCTAGTGACGTATGGGATATACAATCCTACCAGGAGGGGCAAAGTTTCCCAAATCTCAAAATGCCTATAAATACACCCCTCACCACACCCACAATTCAGTTTAACAAATAGCCAAGTAGTGGGGTGAAAAAGAAAGGAGTAAAAAGTATCAACAAAGGAATTTGGAAATAATTGTGCTTTATACAAAAAAGCATAACCACCATAAAAAGGGTGGGTATCATGGACTAATGCCAATATGAAAGAAATTAATTTATCAGGTAAGTAAATTATGTTCTCTTTCATGTAATTGTCAAGAGTCCATGAGCTATGGGATAGTAATACCCAAGATGTGGAACTAGAGAGGGATAAAATAATAACAGCCATTTTATCCACAACCCAAAATATAAGTTTATTCTCATAATGAAAAGAAAAAACATAAGCAGAGGAATCAAACTGAATCAGCTGCCTGAAAAACATTTCTACCAAAAACTGCTTCAGAAGAAGCAAATACATCAAAACGGTAGAATTTAGTATATGTATGCAAAGAAGACCAAGTTGCTGCTTTGCAAATCTGATCAACTGAAGCTTCATTCTTAAAGCTCCACGAAGTGGAGACTGATCTAGTAGAATGAGCTGTAAATCTCTGAGGCAGGTCGTGACCTGACTCCAAATAAGCCTGATGAATCAAAAGCTTTAATCAAGATGCCAAGGAAATGGCAGAAGCCTTCTGACCTTTCCTAGAACCAGAAAATATAACAAAATAGACTAGAAGTCTTCCTGCAATCTTTGGTAGCTTCAACATAATATTTCAAAGCTCTTACCACATCCAAAGAATGTAAGGATCTCTCCAAAGAATTCTTAGGATTAGGACACAAAGCAGGGACAACAATTTCTCTATTAATCTTGTTAGAATTCACAACCTTGGGTAGAAATTTAAATGATGTCCGCAAAACTGCATTATCCTGATGGAAAATTAGAAAAGGAGATTCACAGGAAAGAGCATACAATTCAGAAACTCTTCTAGCAGAAGAGATGGCCAAAAGGAACAACACTTTCCAAGAAAGTAGTTTAATATCCAAAGAATGCATAGGCTCCAACGGAGGAGCCAGTAAAGCCTTCAAAACCAAATTAAGACTGCAAGGAGGAGAGATGGATTTAATGACAGGCTTGATATGGACCAAAGCCTGTACAAAACAGTAAATATCAGGAAGCTTAGCAATCTTTCTGTGAAATAAAACAAAAAGAGCAGAGCTTTGTCCCTTCAAGAAACTTGTAGAAACCCTTATCAAAACCATCCTGAAGAAACTGTAAAATTCTAGGAATTCTGAAAGAATGCCAGGAGAATTTATGAGAACACCATTAAATATGTCTTCCAAACGCGATAATAAATCTTCCTAGAAACAGATTTACGAGTCTGTAACATAGTATTAATCACTGAGTCAGAGAAACCTCTATGACTAAGCACTAGGCGTTCAATTTCCATACCTTCAAATTTAATGATTTGAGATCCTGATGAAAAACCAGACCTTGAGACAGAAGGTCTGGCCTTAATGGAAGTGGCCAAGGTTGGCAACTGGATATCTGAACAAGATTCGCATACCAAAACCTGTGAGGCCATGCTGGAGCTACCAGCAACACAAACGATTGTTCCATGATGATTTTGGAGATCACTCTTGGAAGAAGAACTAGAGGTGGGAAAATATAAGCAGGTTGGTAACACCAAGGAACTGTTAACGCATCCACCGCTTCTGCCTGAGGATCCCTGGACCTGGACAGGTACCTGGGTAGTTTCTTGTTTAGATGGGACGCCATCAGATCTATTTCTGGAAGATCCCACATCTGAACAATCTGAGAAAACACATCTGGATGGAGAGACCACTCCCCCGGATGTAAAGTCTGACGGCTGAGATAATCCGCTTCCCAATTGTCTATACCTGGGATATGAACCGAAATTAGACAGGAGCTGGGTTCCGCCCAAGCAATTATCCGAGATACTTCTTTCATAGCTTGGGTTCTGTGAGTCCCACCCTGATGATTGACATATGCCACAGTTGTGATATTGTCTGTCTGAAAACAAATGAACGGTTCCCTCTTCAACAGAGGCCAAACCTGAAGAGCCCTGAAAATAGCACAGAGTTATAAAATATTGATTGGTAACCTCGCCTCTTGAGATCTCCAAACCCCTTGTGCTGTCAGAGATCACCAGACAGCTCCCCAACATGAAATACTTGCGTCTGTTGTGATCACAGTCCAGGTTGGACGAACAAAAGAGGCCCCTTGAACTGTCAGAGAGAGTCGAACATTGGGATTTAAGGATATTAATTGTGATATTTTTGTATAATCCCTGCACCATTGGTTCAGCCTACAAAGCTGGAAAGGTCTCATATGAAAACGAGCAAAGGGGATCGCGTCCTATGCTGCAGTCATGAGACCTAAAACTTCCATGCACATAGCTACTGAAGGGAATGATTGAGACTGAAGGTTTCTAACAAGCTGAAACCAATTTTAATTGTCTCTTGTCTGTTAGAGACAGAGTCATGGACACTGAATCTATCTGGAAACCTAAAAAGGTGACCCTTGTCTGAGGAATCAAAGAACTTTTTGGTAAATTGATAACCCAACCATGTCTTTGAAGAAACAACACTAGTTGATTCATGTGAGATTCTGCAGAATGTAAAGACTGAGCTAGTACCAAGATATCATCCAAATAAGGAAATACCGCAATACCCCGTTCTCTGATTACAGAGAGTAGGGCACCGAGAACCTTTGAAAAGATTCTTGGAGCTATCGCTAGGCCAAATGGCAGAGCGACAAATTGGTAATGCTTGTCTAGAAAAGAGAATCTCAGAAACTGATAGTGGTCTGATTGAATCGGAATATTAAGATATGTATCCTGTAAGTCTATTGTGGACATATAATGCCCTTGCTGAACAAATGGCAGAATAGTCCTTATAGTCACCATTCTGAAAGTTGGCACATAACGATTCAAAATTTTCAGATCCAGAACTGGCCTGAATTAATTTTCTTTCTTTGGGACAATGAATAGATTTTAATAAAACCCCAGACCCTGATCCTGAAACTGAACTGGTATGATTACCCCTGAGAGCTCGAGTTCTGAAACACACTTCAGAAAAGCCTGAGCCTTTACTGGATTTGCTAGGATGCATGAGAGAAAAAATCTTCTCACAGGAGGTCTTAATCTGAATCCTATTCGAAATCTGCCCAAATGTTTTGGAAGAATCTTAATCTGCCCCCTACCAGCTGAGCTGGAATGAGGGCCGCACCTTCATGCAGACTTGGGGGCTGGCTTTGGTTTCTTAAACGGTTTTGATTTACTCCAATTGGAACCAGATTCTTTGGGGGAAGAATTAGGGTTCTGTTCCTTATTTTGTCGAAAGGAACAAAAAATGGTTAGAAGCTTTAGATTTACCCTTAGGTCTTTTATCCTGAGGCAAAAAAACTCCCTTCCATCCAGTGACAGTTGTAATAATGGAATCCAACTGAGAACCAAATAACTTATTACCTTGGAAAAAAAGAGATAGTAATCTAGACTTAGATACCATGTCAGCATTCCAGTATTTGAGCCACAAAGCTCTTCTAGCTAAAATGGCTAAAGACATAGATTTAACATCAATTATGATGATATCAAAAATGGCATCACAGATAAAATGATTAGCATGTTGAAGCAAGCGAACAATGCTAGACAGATCAGGATCCATTTCCTGTTGCACTAAACTTTCCAACCAAAAAGATGATGCAGCTGCAACATCAGCCATAGAAATGGCAGGCCTGAGAAGATGGCCAGAATATAAATAAGCTTTCCTTAGATAAGATTCAAGTTTCCTATCTAAAGGGTCTTTAAAAGAAGTACTATCTTCCATAGGAATAGTAGTACATTTAGCAAGAGTAGAAATAGCCCCATCAACTTTGGGAATCTTTTCCCAAAACTCTAATCTAACTGCTGGCAAAGGATATGATTTTTTAAACCTTGAAGGAGGAATAAAAGAAGTACCATGCCTATTCCATTCCTTAGAAATCATATCAGAAATTGAATCAGGAACTGGAGTAACCACAGGAGGGCTATAAATAGAATTTAAACGTTTACTAGTTTTAATATCAAGAGGACTAGTTTCCTCAATTTCCAATGTAATCAACACCTCTTTTAACAAGGAACAAATATACTCCATTTTAAATTAATAAGTAGATTTGTCAGTGTCAATATCTGAGGAAGGATCTTTGGAATCAGATAGATCCTCATCAGAGGAGGATAATTCAGTATGTTGTCGGTCATTTTAAATTTCATCAACTTTATGAGAAGTTTTAAAAGACCTTTTACATTTATTAGAAGGCGTTATGGCAGACAAAGCCTTCTGAATTGCATCAGAAATAAAATCTTTTATATTCACAGGTATATCATGTACATTAGATGTTGAAGGAACAACAGGCATTGTACTATTACTGATGGACACATTCTCTGCATGTAAAAGCTTATCATGACAACTATTACATACCACAGCTGGAGATATAGGCCCCTAGTTATCAAGCCGTCAACCTCAAATACGCTGGAATTCCGCAGCGTATTTGTGGCGAGGCTGATTCGCCTTAGTTATCAAGCCCTAGATAGTAGAATTTTGTGACATAAGCTTCGATCCGCCGGACTCAGTCCGACACAGATCGATTCTTACGTCACTACAGATGTTCTGCACACAAGTGCGGCACTATCTGACTACTTTTGCTAGTTATCAAAAAAACTAGCAGGTACGCTCGGCACTTTTCCGTCCCAGTGTACCTGGTTTTCAAACCGCGGCCCTGGAAATTCTTCTTCGGATGGAAGACTTCTTCAGCGCCGCCTGGATGATGACTTCATCGGATGGAAGACTTCCTCAGTGCCGCCTGGATGATGACTTCTGCCACTCCGGATCTCCTCTTCGGTTCCATCGGTGGTCGGCTGGCTGAAGACGACTCAAGGTAGGATGATCTTCAGGGGGGTAGTGTTAGGTTTATTTAAGGGGGGTTTGGGTTAGATTAGGGGTATGTGGGTGGTGGGTTTTAATGTTGGGGGGGGGGTTGTATTTTTCTTTTTACAGGCAAAACAGCAGAATTCTTTGGGGCATGCCCCGCAAAAGGCCCTTTTAAGGGCTGGTAAGGTAAAAGAGCTGGTAACTTTTTAATTTAGAATAGATAGTCTTGAGAAATGCCTTGATATAGGCCGAAACGCGTAGACACAGACATACTGGTAAGCTTATTCTCTATTTTCTACAAAGTGTAAAAACTTTATTGCACCATTGTTTGTTTGTTTTTATTTACAGGTCCAAGAACTCTTCACATGGTTAAAATGTTATTTTTCCACTGACAAGTTTATTTTTCCACTGACAAGTTTGTTTTCAATGTTTTTTATTGACACTAGTTTTTACAACATCACCTGTGTTTATCTGGATACACATTTTCTATTGAAATCACGGTTTCATTCACAGTTGTTTGCTATAACTTTTATTGAATTTTCTTTTATGGATTATCATTTGGAACCATTTGGATTTACTTTTAATTAATATTTTTGTTATCAAGCTTGGATTTTATCCGATCCCCCCTCTTTTTGGATCATTTTTTGTATCACATCTTGGATTGTTCTAAACACTGTATTGCGTATTTCACACTTTTTGCATTGGCCACTGCTCTTTTCTTATATTATTTTTGACACTCAGCACATGTTTTGCTGCTATATTGTGTACTAATTGCCAGGCTCCTAGGCTGGTTTTCCAGGTCTGTGTATTGTTTAGCTAGACATTTACTGTTTTGAATTTCTTTTATGTATCATGGATCCATGTTACTCTCTAATGTAATTTTACATTTTTAGATTGTTGTATTAAATTTTACCTTTTAATTGTATATTTTAGACTGCGTTCACGTATTCTATATATCTACATATCAGCCTTGTGCATTTTATATCATTCCTATTTCCTATTAAGCTTCAAAGCGCTCCCTTCGTAATCCATTTATTAATTTAGAATAGGGTAGGGCATTATTTTATTTTGGGGGGCTTTGTTATTTTATTAGGGGGCTTAGATTAGGTGTAAGTAGCTTAAAATTGTTGTAATATTTTTTAAATGTTTGTAACTTATTTTTGTATTTTTTGTAACTTAGCTTTTTTTATTTTTTGTACTTTAGTTAGTTTATTTAATTGTATTTTAATTGTAGTTATTTGTAGGTAATTTATTTAATTAATTTAATGATAGTGTAGTGTTAGGTTTAATTGTAACTTAGGTTAGGATTTATTTTACATGTAATTTTGTATTTCTTTTAGCTAGGTAGTTATTAAATAGTTAATAACTATTTAATAACTATTCTAACTAGCTAAAATAAATACAAAGTTACCTGTAAAATAAATATAAATCCTAAAATAGCTACAATATAATTATTATTTATATTGTAGCTATCTTAGGGTTTATTTTAAATTTAAGTATTTAGTTTTAAATGGGATTAATTTATTTAATAAGATAAATATTATTTAGATTTATTTAATTAATATTTAAGCTAGGGGGTGTTAGGGTTAGTGTTAGACTTAGGTTTAGGGGTTAGTAATTTTATTACAGTGGCGGCGGTGTAGGGGGGGCACAACGCAAACTGAATTTTTTTTGGCACTAACAACATCCGGAAATGACACACTCGCGTCATTGACGAATTTGCATCATCGGACGTACCTTCGCTCCAAAAAAATTCTCGCGCCAAGAATGACGCAATAAACTTTGGAATTTTGTGCCCTCGTGAGCCTAGATTTGCCCGCGAAATTTAATGAAAAAGCAGTCAATTGAAAAAAGACTATACCCCAGGTAAGAAAAATATTTTCCTAAATATGTTTTTTCCCAAATATGAAACTTATAGTCTGCAAAAGGAAATATACATAAACCTGACTCATGGCAAATATAAGTACAATACCTATATTTAGAACTTTATATTAATGCATAAAGTGCCAAACCATAGCTGAGAGTGTATTAAGTAATGAAAACATGCTTACCGAAAGACACCCATCCACATATAGCAGGTAGCCAAACCAGTACTGAAACAGTTATTCGTCGATCTGAATAAGGGAGTTAGGAGATGAATCTATATGACCAATAACAGAGAACCTATGAAATAGATCTCCCACAAGGAAAACCATTGCATTCAATAGGTGATACTCCCTTCACATCCCTCTGACATTCACTGTACTCTGAGAGGAATCAGGCTTCAAAATGCTGAGAAGCGCATATCAATGAAGAAATCTTAGCACAAACTTTCTTCACCATCTCCATAGGAGGCAAAGTTTGTAAAACTGAATTGTGGGTGTGGTGAGAGGTGTATTTATAGGCATTTTGAGGTTTGGGAAACTTTGCCCCTCCTGGTAGGATTGTATATCCCATACGTCACTAGCTCATGGACTCTTGGCAATTACATGAAAGAAATGACATTTTCACAAACAAATTGGTAGCCTAGAATCTAAATTACTGCTACATAAGACCCTACATACCTGCTTAAAACCATATCAGTTCCTGAAATATCTACTGTACTTTCCAACATTACATTACACAATTTCTCTAAATTCTAATTGATAAAACATGGGTGAATGACTATAATATTCTAAAACCAAATGACTGTTTTAAGCAAAATATTTGATGCTTTTTTCTGTTTGTTTCCATAGATGTAAAGAGGATTCTGTTCCTGATATCTATCTCTTATCACGTTTACTGTATGTGATAATATCACACAAGCTAAGAATTGGAGTTCAAAGATAGAACAGCTGTTATTGTTGTGAACATGCCAGAAAAAGAAATTCAATTTGTAGCCAGGCTTTAAATCTTCTACCATATAATGGTAAACTCAAAAATGTATAGAGAGAATTACATTTAAAAAAAAAAAAAAAAAAACCATTGTAAAAGCCGCACTACATATAACAGTCATTTTCTAGTGAAAATAAATGAGATTTCTGGGTAAAATGCTTCACATTTTCCCTATTGTTTTGTAAAGATGATATTAGATAAGTAAAGGTGTCTCTGAGAGCTTAGTGTAAAATAAAATTAATATTTATTAGCTTAGATTATAGATAAACATTTTTTTAAATATGTTTCTAAATGCTTTCTTCTTTTTTACATTCTATTTCCTAAATTGATCATTTAGGATTTGTTTAATAAAATTGGATAACATTATAGTGACAGCCCTCCCCAACACTTTTATTTAATGCTAGTGTTGTTTTACTAACTGATCTCTAAAGATATAGGCCTCTAGTTATCAAGGTCTGACGGACCTGATCCAACAGTGCGGATCAGGTCCGACAGACCTCGCTGAATACGGAGAGCAATACGCTTGCCGTATTCAGCATTGCACCAGCAGCTCACAAGAGATGCTGGTGCAACGCCGCCGCCAGCAGGGGGTGTCAATCAACCCGATCGGGTTGATTTCCGGCGATGTCTGTCCTCCTGCTCAGAGCAGGCGGACAGGTTATGGAGCAGCGGTCTTTGTGACCGCTGCTTCATAACTGCTGTTTCTGGCAAGCCTGCAGGCTCGCCAGAAACACGGGGCATCAAGCTCCATTCGGAGCTTGATACATATGCCCCATAATATTAGGAAAAGTTTGAAATTTAAAGCAACATTCCGGTCAAAACTGAAATCCATATAGATTAATTACATATTTGGATAGAAAGATATTTACAATATACATATATTGGCAAAAATGTTTCTGGTAAAAGTTATCACATGCATACCTGCATTATCAAGCATACCTAGATATTTTCAGGGCACAAGCATTTTAAATATTGCAGCTGCTCAGTCAGTGGGGCTTGTATCACGTCAGCAATGATACTACCAGATGACACAAGCACCTTAGGCTCTTTGAGCAAGTGCTGTGTTCAACAGGATGCCATGTTTGCTAATACAAGTATTTTGCAAAAATGCTTCTATTTAAAATTGAAATGCACCCATGTGCACCCAAATTTTGACTGGAATGTCCCTTTAAAGGGACAGTCAACACCAGAATGTTTGTTGTTTTAAAAGATAGATAATGCCTTTATTACCCATTCCCCAGTTTTGCATAACCAACACAGTTATATTAATATACTTTTTACCTCTGTGATTACCTTGTATCTAAACATCTTCTGACAGCCCCCTGATCACATGACATTTTATTTATTATCTATTGACTTTTATTTTAGCCAATTAGTGCAGTGTCTGCCACAATTCACAGACATGCTCACAATGTTATCTATAGGGTTTACCTGAACTAGCTCTCCCCTGCAGTGAAAAGCAAATACAAAAGCATGTGATTAGAGGCGGCCTTCAAGGGCTTAGCAATTATCATATGAGCCTTCCTAGGTTAAGCTTTCAACTACGAATACCAAAAGAATAAAGCAAAATTGGTGACAAAAGTAAATTGGAAAGTTGTTTAAAATTGCATGCCCTATTTCAAACATGAAAGTTTTTTTTGGACTTGACTGTCCCTTTAATAGTTACCCTCTAGCAAATATTGACTTAACATTTAGATTTTATAGCATTTTTTTATGTTTTCCAATATATATTTCCAGACAAGTTAATACATTTTGAAATGCCTTTTCTCCTTTAAGATGAAAAAAAAAATAACTACAACGTGTCTTAGTGGGAAATAATATGCATTGGGAAAGACTATGACTATTTAGTATACAGAGAGAACTCTATCAGGAACGAATGCTCAGTGGCTTGTTCTATGGCAAGTTACCACATAGGAGCAGCCTTTTTAGCCCAATTGTGCTGTGTTTATTTAGCCTCAGCATAAAGTTAAAATACTTTTCCAACCTGGCTTCATAAAAAAATACAAATTTCACATTGACATCTTCTGCTGTTTCCCTGTGCCAAATACTGAACATATTTGAGTGGAGCTTGAGTTTGAGCCCTGTACATTCACAAATCTATATTTGACAGCATTTCCCTATCTACCCCTAAATACACAGAAGCAGTAGAGGCTCCTCTATATGTTCACAGCCGCACGTGAACCCCCTGAGAGCCCTGAGAGGAAAAAACACAAAACCAAAAAAAAAACATTTTTGGCTAAATAAATTTAATTTATAACACATGGTAACAGTCTCCGCAGGCTTCTGTAGAGAGGGCAGTGTAGTAATTGGCAAATCTGTTAGTGGCCACTCTGATTTCAAGCTGAGGGTCCGTCTCAGAGTCTTGCCGACATTGCTTCTTAGAAAACAACTTCTCTGCTGCAGTTAACAAACCTAACAAGGTAGGAGTTGCATTTTAGTTTACTTAAAAATGTTGTAAGCTGTCGCCTGTCAGCTTATCTCTTAAGATTCCTGTTCTAAAGTCTCCGGCAGTTTGCACAAGACTTTTCACATTTGCTATTAGTTAACTTTAGACTGGTCTGCAGACTGCCAGGATATTTTACACAGACAGGCTAGGTAAGACTGTACTGACAAATGGACAGATTAACGATCTCATGGGTCTCATCTCCGTTTTACTGAAAGGAGACACATGAGGTTGTTAATCTGTTATCTGACCCAACCTATGAACTCTGCTTTTTTTTTTTTTTTAAATACAACTGACATTCTGACCCCTTCTTTTGCCTCACACTGGTTCTATAAAGCTTCAGGAATGACCTGCAAATAACAATATTGTATGCATTGTCTCAGTGATATTACCCTCTCTAACTCACCACATAATCCCATATCCATAAATGTTTTTACTATAAATAAAGGAATATTTACGGCTAGATTAAGAGTCTTGCGTTAGCCTTAAAAAGCAGCGTTGAGAGGTCCCAATGCTGCTTTTTAATGCCCGCTGGTATTATGAGTCAGGCAGGTACAGGTGTACAGCTCTCTTTTTTTCCGTGATTTTCGCATACCGCAAATCCCCTTACGTCAATTGCGTATCCTATCTTTTTAATGGGATTTGCCTAACGCTGGTATTACGAGTCTTGGAACAAGTGAGCGGTAGACCCTCTCCTGTCCAGACTCCTACCGCATTTAAAAGTCAGTAGTTAAGAGTTTTATGGGCTAACGCGGTAACATAAAACTCTTAACTAAAGTGCTACAAAGTACACTAACACCCATAAACTACCTAATAACCCCTAAACCGAGCCCCCCCCCCCTCACATTGCAAACACTTAACTAAAATGTTTAACCCCTAATCTGCCGACCGGACATCGCCACCACTGTAATAAATATATTAACCCCTAAACCGCCGCACTCCCGCCTCGCAAACACTAGTTACATTTTATTAACCCCTAATTTGCCGCCCCCAACGTTGCCACTACTGTATTAAATTTATTAACCCCTAAACCTAAGTCTAACCCTAAGTCTAACCCCCCTAACTTAAATATAATTTTAAAAAAAAGAAATTAAATTACTACTATTAAATAAATTAATCCTATTTAAAACGAAATACTTACCGATAAAATAAACCCTAAGATAGCTACAATATAACTAATAGTTACATTGTAGCTAGCTTAGGATTTATATTTATTTTACAGTCAACTTTGTATTTATTTTAACTAGGTAGAATAGTTATTAAATAGTTATTAACTTTTTAATAACTTCCTAGTTAAAATAAGTACAAATTTACCTAACACTACACTATCATTAAATTAATTACATAAATTACCTACAATTAACTACAATTAAATTAAATAAACTAAAGTACAAAAAAAATAACACTAAATTACAGAAAATAAAAAAAATTACAATATTTTTAAACTAATTACACCTAATCTAATCCTCCTAATAAAATAAAAAAGCCCCCCAAAATAATATATATGTCGAGGGCGGCAGTTTAGGGGTTAATAAGTGTAAGATAAGGGGTGTTTAGTTCATGTTAGGGTGTTAGGTGCAGACATAACTTTTATTTCACCATAGGAAACAATGGGGCTGCGTTAGAAGCTGAACGCTGCTTTTTTTGCAGGTGTTAGGTTTTTTTTCACCCAGCTCAGCCCCATTGTTTCCTATGGGGAAATCGTGCACAAGCACGTTTAGCCAGCTCACTGCTACCGTAAGCAGCGCTGGTATTACAGTGAGATGTGGAGCTAAATTTTGCTCAACGCTCACTTTTCTGAGGTTAACGCCGGCTTGAAGAAAACCTGTAATACCAGCGTTGTCTTAAGTGAGAGTTGAGAAAAAAAGGCTTGTTAGCCCCGCACACCATTACCGACAAAAACTTGTAATCTAGGCGAATGTTTGCACAATAGCTAAGAACACTAAAAGGAACAGTGAGGCAAGATACTAAATGCTTCTATATTAGTGTGTTTGTATGTGTGTGTGTGTGTATGTGTACGTGTGTGTGTGTGTGTGTGTATGTATGTGTATGTGTATGTGTGTGTATTTATGTGTATGTATGTATATGTATGTGTGTGTGTGTATGTGTATGTGAGAGAGAGAGAGAGAGAAAGAGGAGAGAAAGAAAAAGAGGAGAGAGAGAGAGAGAGAGAGAGAGAGAGAGAGAGAAAGAGGAGAGAGAAAGAGAGAGAGAGAGAAAGAGGAGAGAGAGAGAGAAAAAGAGGAGAGAAAGAAAAAGAGGAGAGAGAGAGAGAGAGAGAGAGAGAGAGAAAGAGTAGAGAGAGAGAGAAAAAGAGGAGAGAAAGAGAGAAAGAGGAGAGAGAGAGAGAGAGAGAGAGAGAGAGAGAGAGAGAGAGAGAGAGAGAGAGAGAGAGAGAGAGAGAGAGAGAGAGAGAGAGAGAGAAAAAGAGGAGAGAAAGAGGAGAGAGAGAGAAAGAGGAGAGATGGTATTTAATCCCAGTTCATGTACTGTGAACCCGCATTTGAATAACCCACGAGCCGCCACTGTACAGAAGGTGCCAATCTGGAATAAAAATATTACAAAACCAAAGTAAAATTGTATTAAATATATCTTATAAAAGTATGCCTAACATAATCCTTAAGAAAAGTTTATTAAATCATTTATATACAAATATGCTTAAAGGGACACTAAACCCACAATCATGATTTGGATAGAGCATGCAATTTTAAGAAAATTTCTAATTTACTCCTATTATCAATTTTTCTTCGTTCTCTTGTTATCTTTATTTAAAAAAACAGGAATTTGATGCATAGGAGTTGGACCATTTTTGGTTGAGAATCTGGGTTATGCTTGCTTATTGGTGGGTAAATGTAAGCCTCCAATAAGCAAGTGTTATCCATGATGCTGAACCTAAAATGGGCTGGCTGCTAAGATTAACATTCCTGCTTTTAAAATAAAGATAGCAAAAGAACAAAGAAAAATTGATAATAGGAGTAAATTAGAAAGTTGCCTAAAATGGCATGCTCTATCTGAATCATGAAAAAAAATGACTTCAGTCTCCCTTTAAAGACTTATTGATGAAAAATGTAGACAATTTATTAGATATGTCCAAACCAGTCTCAAAGTAAGTAATGGTGAGTAAGCAGATGACAAAAAAAACTATTTGATGAGGGAAAAAAAACTCTTTAAGACACAGACTAGATCATTGCATCTGCACATTCTTCCACAGAAAACCACATCAAACAGTGCACTGTACTGAAGCAGGGGAATCTGGGTAAGGATATGCAGATTAGCGCCACAATGCTTTATCATTTACATCCTGTCTCTTCCCATATCCGTTTGGAACACTGATATAAATATTAACACACACACATATGGAGACAGATTCAGGGGGAGACTGATTCTTTTGCCCCATTTTCTTGGATTTGAAAAAATTATCTTGAAATACATTTTAAATAAATAGATGAAGTGATTTTTCTATGCACAATTTGAGCACATCTTAATGCCAAGCCAATAACTGCATAAATGTTTTAACAAAAAGATATAGTTTTTTTAAACTAATTTATTGTTTTTTTTAGCTACACTTTGACTCTGCTTTGCATTCAAGACTCTCTAATACGCAAGTGGAAGAAGTTACATGACCAAAGCTAGGTGGCTGCTCATAGCATGGTGACTGTATGACCTTGAGGTAACATTGAATATTTCTCTGGAACTGCAACTAATTTATTATGTCATAGAAGCTGAATTAATTTGAATTTGTTTGCAAGAATATGTAAGATGAATTAATAAAGCAACAGATATTCTGTATTGCAGTATGATAAGTTAGGGGAGCAGATGGCAAGGAAAATAAATACAAACAGGCCAATCAATAATTTATATAAACTGAATACAATTTCTTGCCTGATATTACATCTGAAATGCAAAATCAAACCTAGGTAATATACTAAAAAAAAGTTTAAAGGGGTTCTTCAGCTGCAATGCATTGGGTTTTGTGAGTTAATTTAATGGTAAATGTAATCCCAGTGGAAAAGGTTAACAAAACTTTATGGCACAAAGCTGTTAATTAAATAAATAATTTTAACACACACACATATATACTGTATATTAGACATGTGCACAGCAGAAAAAATAGTTTTGGTTTGTTGTGGACCGATTCGGATTTTTTCGAATTTCGTTTTGGATCGATTCGAATTCGGATACATTCGAATGTAATCGTTTCGGATTTATTTGGATTCAAATAAATTTGGATGTATTCGGATGTATTCGTTTCGGATTTGATAAGTAAATTCGGAAGTTCGGTATGTGGTATGATTAATTCAAATCTCCGAATTTGGCGAATTCGTCCGAATTTTGATTCAAAACGAAACTCAAATGTCAAATATATCTATCTATCTATCTATCTATCTATCTATATATATATATATATATATATATATATATACACACACACACAAAATCAGAATATGCGACTGTCAGAGTGATCTTCAAATTTAACATCCAATAACAGCTAAGCACTCACTGGACTAACTTGTATAACATTAACAGAAATGTAATTGTGTAACGTTTCGGGACAGCTATGACCCTTCCTCAGGCAAACCCAAATAGAGGGAAGAACAACTTTATAACTTATACACCAATCAGAAAGCCCAACCACCAATCACCATACAGTGTGTGCAAAACTACACCTGCATATAGTATTTGACTTCAACTAACCATATCCCTATATAAGCCATCTATCTCAATGACCCAAAGGCCTCGCCTCTTATTATAACACCATAACTATCCAGGTTGTGCACACATGGTTAAACACGATCGGGTTAGGGTGATAGGTGTTAGTTTTTGTTTTTTGTATATATTTTTTTTTTTTTAAATGTGCTTTATTGAAGTCTATGGGGAGAAAAAGTAAACACAGTCGAAATACCTTAAGTCTCACAGTTAGCTTGTCGGGTTTCATTTGCAGATACTTTACTTTTAATTTGTAATACCAACACCTCAACATGACATAATATTTTAATATCTATTAATTTATGCAATATCTTTTAAAATAAGCAGTCACATATAGCCATAAAGTCCATAGTATAAAAATAACAATACAAAGCTGTGCATTTTGCATTTGATTACTCATTTATATTATAATATGAAGGGGCATTACATTACAATTATGTATATGCAAAAGAACACTATTCAAAAATGAACAAAGGTTTAAAGGAACACTGTGGTGTAAAAATCACATGCTGTAATCCATTATAACATTTATTTTCTGTACTACTCACCCTGGAATGCTATATGCTTGAAGCCCACAAAGGTTTTAAACACATAGATAAAATCCTACGTGGCAGTTGCAAATAACTGCTGATCCAGAGCATTAAATAACTTGTGGGTCAATCATTGGCTGATTTTGCCTCAGAATATGTAGTGCTTGCAGCTTCTGAGCTGTACTTTATCTATGTGTTTAACCCATTTACAGGTGTTAAACTCAAGGAGTGCCAAAGTGAGTTGTGCATAAATGCCCCTTTAAGTAAAAGCTGTCTATTTTTAAACTAACAAACAGTTCATATTAGCACAATGCTAGTCTAGCAGGACAGAAGCTCACTGGCTGATGAGTAAACTCCCACAGCACTATTGGTAGACAGGGACAGGCCCCACAAACGTAAAAACAAAATGTTTTATGTCACAATACAGGAACATACATAAACTGTAAACCTTCCCTGTTTTAGATGTGACACAAATACCATTATTTTAATGTCTCTTAACCGTTATTTATATTTGTTTCTCTGCTGAGAACCTACAACCTGCTATTACTACTCTTTTATAAAGGAATCAAGTTGTTAATTGAAGACCTGGGTAAAATACCAGTTCAGAGAACATCGCTGTAGATTTAGCACAAATAATCAGGAGAAATCATTTTCTGTATAAATCCATTATTTGTTGTGATGTGTCACTAGGGCATCTTCAAGTAATAAAAAATAAATCTTCCCATAAAACCAGCTAACATACTCAGCAGAGAACAGAGATTCATTATAAAAATAAGAGTTAAGTGACAATTAATAGCATTGTTTTCTCACAGCATTGCTGACCTTCATATTAGTATTTCTGTTAAAAAGAAATATGACAATAACAGAATTTAAAACCCAGCCTGTCCCATATATCTTATAAATCTAATTGTAATTGTGTCTATAATAAATGTTTCCTGCTCATAATGCAGGCTCAGATTTTCCTCCAATAACTCCCACTTGTTGTTCTAATGCACAGAAGCTTTTCAAGCTACAGAAGAGAATATGCACTTACTTGCTATCTTGTCATCTGCAAGGTGGATGCAGGTTGTCTCAGTGGTCTCTATATAAACTTGACTATGGACATCCCATACCTCCGGTGCTCCTGACCTCCTGTGATACCAACCCGCTGCATCCATCTCCAGCCTGGGGAACAGAACAGCTCTTACAGGAGCTATTTTTAAATCAGTATGTGACTAAGACAAGCAATCTGTTCACGAGAGAAAAAAGAATGACATCCTACCTCAATTCTGTAATATTCTTTTTTTTCCCCCTTACCCTGATGAGCATTATTAAAGCTGTCATAGATGTGTGTAGGACCATAAATACAAAAAGCAGTACATATAGTAGGATTCATTTCAGTACAGGCAGAACTCAAAGGGTTAATCAGCTTCCATTAAATTATTTTAGAAAAAAACTACAGGAGGATGCAATGTAATGTGTCAGAGGGATTATGGTTAAGATACACTTGTTACCTAATGTGCCAAAGTGTTAAAAAATGTTTAAATAAAAATGTGTTTCTTCCAACATTGTCTCAAATCTTCATACATATTGATGCTGTATAAGAATTGCTACAAAGTACTGTGGCCCCTGGGCAAAATACAAATTAAATACCCCAAAAGGGTACTCAGGCATTCTGTACCCTCATTCATTACTTTAACACCCCTAGACCTAAAATGTGACAGCTGCCCTAAATACACAAGTTACTGTTTGTTCTGCTGATGCAGACCAATGAACGCTGGTAATGAAGGAGAAGAGGGCTTTACAAAATACAATTTAAAATGGGTAGAAGATGAAGTCCCCTATCAAAACAATCCTGCACACTTTCTATTTAAAGAGATAGTAAAGTCATGTTAATATATGCATCATAAATTAAGCATTGCATTACAAAAGATCTGCATACAATATACTTGTTTTCAAAACAATTTTTTTAGAATGATTTGAATTGTTTGAAGTCCAGAAAGACTCTTGGGTATCTTGGGTATGTTCATCTTATCTTGTTTGCTGTGTCCGATTAGTGACAGATGCAAATGAGCTTTTTATGTCAAATAGATAAAGCCACATAACTACTACACATATAGTCTTTACAGGTATATCATGGTACATTGTGACACATAAAATATAAGCATACCTTATAGGAATATTGAACTCGCGGATGTCAGACTTCTGTTTCTGGGATTCCGTAGGGATAATAATTGCTTCTGTTGATCCTTTCTGCTCAAAGTGTCTCTTTGTAATGTCTATTGACAATAAGCATTATAAAAGCATTGACAATATCAACTATATTATAATGACAATTGAACATTTGTTTATATATTTACATACAGTATGTAAACCATTATTAGTATACCATTATTTTATCGTTATAAAGGATATTTAGTTGTATGTGTGAAAATGTCACTTACATGCTGAAATATCTCCATAGCCCCTTTCGTAAATGCTAAGGGCACTGCAGTCTATGGTGCTTTCCAATGACCTCCAAATATTTTGTCCCCATTCCCACACTGGCTCTGTATTGGCTACTATGGCTAAACTGACAAATCTCTGAATGTTCTCTTTGTCAACTGAACTCATGATGAATGGCATAACAAATAAACAAAGACACCAAGTAATCACATATGAATTTCCCATCATTTTATATATTTTTTTATTCCCATGATAGAATTTGATGATAATATCTTGTTCATTCTGACTTCATTCACCTACTTATGTCCACTCATTAACAAAATAATTTGTAGCCAAGCACAAACCACAGACTGCTAACCTTGAGACAATTTTCCTTAATTTTACAAGTGGGTCTATACACACCACAGCTTTTGACTCCATTACTTTAATCTAGGTAAGTAAACTGCTTCAAATGCCACAAACACTAGATTAACTGAATACTTGTTCCTTGTGAAACTCACCATGAGGAAAAGACACTGACACTGAAGCCATCTTTGTAACTCTCGCTGTTCCTAACCAAAACCCATAATGATCTGCTGTAACATAATTGTCTTCACCACACAACCTAATAATGTTTTTATGAGCTTCTGTTAAAAAAACATGTGTTTCCTCTACTGATCAGACTCCTTTTTCAGGGTAAGAATTCAGAACACAAAACATTCTGCTTCCACCATCTAGCCACACCAAATTTATTTGTTTGCTTTTTTAAATGAAGAAGTAAATCATCATGTCAAACCACCTTTCCCACTTATTTCATTAAGAACTAAGCATATTTTTACCAAATTGCTGCAACAACTGGTTCTTCCCTGCCCATGGCTGACGTTGTTTACTCTTCCTAACTGATATATAGTTGACCATGTTTTTTGAGGATTTCAAACTTACTTAAAGGACCAGTCAACACAGTAGATTTGCATAATCAACAAATGCAAGATAACAAGACAATGCAATAGCGCTTAGTCTGAACTTCAAATGAGTAGTAGATTTTCTGACAATTTTAAAATTGATGTCTATTTCCACTCCCCCTGTACCATGTGACAGCCATCAGCCAATCACAAATGTATACACGTTCCATGCGACAGCCATCAGCCAATCACAAATGCAAATACGTATATGCTGTGAATTCTTGCACATGCTCAGTAGGAGCTGGTGACTCAAAAAGTTTTAATATAAAAAGACTGTTCATATTTTGCTAATGGAAGTAACTTGGAAAGTTGTTTGAAATGAAATGCTCTATCTGAATAATGAAAGTTTAATTTTGACTTGAGTGTCCCTTTAACTGATAAATAGCTCTAGCCTCATGCAGTGGAGCAGAAATTAGTTTCAGCTAGCTGGCAGTTTGGCTATATTGATTTTACTTCTCCATTCATGCTCCCTTCCTCTTAATGCCCCACACTCACATTTTCAAATCCACTCTCCCACTTTCAACACTAATATTTGAATCAGCTCTTATTATTTCAGAATCACCATACAAAGATGTAGTAGTCATTCACCAGAATCCCTTTTGTATAACTAAGAAACTTCCATTAACCCATTTAAGTCCAAAAAAGGTCCCTGAATTCCAACTTCCACATAATGGGGCATATTTATCAAGCTCCGATTGGAGCTTGATGCCCTGTGTTTCTGGCGAGCCTGCAGGCTCGCCAGAAACACCAGTTGTGGAGCAGCGGTCACAAAGATAAATATCTCGAACGCGTTAACTTTCTACTCATAATGAGTGGGCTATTTCTATCATGCAAAAAAATCCAATATCGCTTGCGTGAAATAGTTAATGCTCCACTCGTAATCTAGTCCTATGTGAGGGATTTTACACCAGTTTAGTTTTAGCAAATACAAACAATGCATTTACTTTCCTATTATATTAAAAAAACCTGTGAAAAAAAAAACAAAATTTATGCTTACCTGATAAATGTATTTCTTTCTTGACATGGTGAGTCCACGGATCATCTCTAATTACTATTGGGAATATCACTTATGGCCAGCAGGAGGAGGCAAAGAGCACCACAGGAAAGCTGTTAAATATCACCTCCCTTCCCTCCAACCCCAGTCATTCGACCGAAGGAAAAAGAGAGAAAGGAAGTAACACAAAGGTGCAGAGGTGCCTGAGGTTTACAACACGACAAAACTGTCTAAATACAACAGGGCGGGCCGTAGACTCACTGTGTCAAGAAAGAAAGAATTTATCAGGTAAGCATAAATTTTGTTTTCTTTCTAATGACACAGTGAGTCCACGGATCATCTCTAATTACTATTGGGAATCAATACCCAAGCTAGAGGACACAGATGATAAGGGAGGGACAAGACAGGGAACCTAAACGGAAGGCACCACTGCTTGAAGAACCTTTCTCCCAAACGAAGCCTCAGCCGAGGCAAAAGTATCAAATTTATAGAATTTTGAAAAAGTGTGTAGAGAGGACCAAGTTGCAGCCTTGCAAATCTATTCCACAGAAGCTTCATTTTTGAATGCCCAGGAAGGGGAAACAGCCCTCGTAGAATGAGCCATGACTCTCTCAGGAGGCCCGCTGTCCAGCAGTTTCATAGGCCAAGTGAATTATACTCTTCAGCCATAAAGAAAGTGAAGTAGCTGTAGCTTTCTGACCCTTACGTTTCCCAGAGAAAACAACAATTAGAGCAGAAGACTGGCGAAATTCCTTAGTCGTCTGTAGATAGTATTTCAACACACACACCATGTCTAGGTTGTGCAGCAGACGTTCTTTAAGAGAAGATGGGTTAGGACACAAAGAAGGAATGATTTCCTGATTAATGTTCCTATCCGAAACCACTTTAGGGAGAAACCCTAACTTAGTACACAGAACTAACTTATCCGAATGAAAAATAATGTAAGGAGATTCATACTGCAACACCGAGAGACTCTACGAGCAGAAGAAATTGCAACTTAATATCTAAGGAATGCATAGGCTCAAATGGAGCCTGCTGAAGAACTTTAAGAACAAGGTTAAGACTCCAGGGAACAGTAACAGGTTTGAACACAGGCCTGATTCTGACCAAGGCCTGACAGAATAATTGCACTTTCGGTGCATCCGCCAGACGTTTATGTAACAAAATAGACAAGGCAGATATTTGACCCTTCAAGGTACTTGCCGATAAACCCTTCTCCAGACCCTCCTGGAGAAAGGCCAGGATCCTAGGAATCTGAACTCTACTCCAAGAGTAGCCTCTGGCTTCACACCAATACAGATATTTGTGCCATATCTTATGGTAAATATTTCTAGTGACAGGCTTACGAGCCTGAATCAAGGTCTCAATAACCAACTCCGAAAACCTGCGCTTAGATAGAATTAAGCATTCAATCTCCAAGCAGTCAGCTTCAGAGAAACAAGATTTGGATGAAGGAAGGGCCCTTGAAGTAGAAGGTCATTCATCAGTGGAAGTCTCCAAGGTAGAAGAGAAGACATCCTTACTAGGTCTGCATACCAGATCCTGCAAGGCCACGCCGGAGCAATGAGGATCACAGACGCCTTCTCCTGTTTGATTCGAGCAATGACCCATAAATGGAGAGCAAACGGAGGAAATAGGTATGCTAGACTGAAATTCCAAGGAACAACCAGAGCATCGATCAGTACAGCCTGAGGATCCCTTGACCTTGACCCGTACCTCAGAAGCTTGGCATTCTGTTGAGATGCCATGAGATCTAGCTCCGGCTGTCCCCATTTGAGAATCAAGTTGGAGAACACCCCCGGATGAAAAAAATCTGCTTCACCAATTGTCCACTCCTGGGATGTGGATCGCAGACAGACAGAAGTTGTGGATCTCCACCCACTTAATAATCCTGGCTACCTCTGCGATGGCCAAGGAACTCTGACTTTCTACAACAAATATGTGGAACAGTATTCCACAGGTAGAAAATGCTTTGGTAGCACTCTATGCCCAGACTAATGTAGAGGCAGGAAATGGTGATTAAAATATAACTTTTATTTATGTTTTTAAAAGATGGGTAACAACATAAAAAATAATTAAAATCCCTATCATAAGCAGTTGTGCTAAATAATATGAAGTGTCTCACGTATTTACACAGTCTGGCCTTCTATATTTATGGAATGTATTGGAGACACTATAGTTATGTGGTTTCAGAGTAACCACTATATGAACTGGTTGGCTACAAACAATTGTTTATATCATGGGCATTTATGTGTGCCCCTATTGAATAGGCAGATATTGGTCCAATAGCTTTTAAATTTATACTTGATTGGCCCTTGATTTGGGGTTCCAAATTAAATAAATATATATCTTGGAGTATTTTGCCCTTGTGTCCGTAATTGACTTTTATATAAGTCGTGATATTGGTTACATATAAAGGAATATACTGAGCTTAATGGCTCCTGTGATCAACTTTAACTATGTTCTTACATGCTGCCTTGAATTTGTTCTATCTCTTGAGCACTTGTGTATCTACTTATTAAATTGGCGAATGTTATTTCAATTTGTTCTTTCTAAATTTTGGATCTGTAAGTCCCATATTCAATAAATATGTGCCACTAAGTGTGTCACCCATGGATCCCCTAGTGACTAATGTTGAGTGTCATTTCAGCATTTCTATTTGTTTGTGTGAATTGTAACATATATTATGTTTTGTTTGTATAGCCCATTAGTCACACAATATTAATCGTATATTATAACATTATTGTTTGCACTTTTTGGGATTTACCACATATAAAGTTGTTTAATATATCCAAGGTTCTCAATACTATATTTAGTACCATAGACCATAACAGCTATAAGTTCAATATTGTTCCAGCAATTGTTTTTGTTTTTATAGATTAACAGTATTGTATGATACTTTATATGTCTGTATAGCTCTTCTATTACTTGGCGGTAATCTTATCTTGTAACATGTTGCTTGATATCATATGCAGGATCGCTTTCTTTTTAGGATTATTGATACTTTACAATACTGTCAACTTTCTTATTTTATGTTGTATGCACACTACTTTGGGGTTTGCCACATATGAAGTTATTTTTGTATCCGGGGTTCTCAATACTGTATTTTGTACCATAGACTACAACAACTATAAGTTCGATATTCTTTCAGCACCTGTTTTTGTTTTTATAGATTAGTAGTATTGTATGACATTTTCTATGTATGTACAGCTCCTCTGTTATTTAGCAGTAATTTTATCTTGCAGCATATGTTACTTGGTATCATATATAGATTTGCTTTCTTTTTCAAGACTCTTTGTACTTTACAATACTGTTAAATTGTAGCGCTTTGTTATTGTATATTGTGCAGCTCATTTGCCACATAGCGATAATCATAAATTGTACTGTGGGTCGCTTCTCATTTTAAATCTGTCGCATATAAAATCACAATGGTTTCTACAATTTTTTGTTGCCAAATATTATTGGTTTATAGCATTTCCTATTAATTAGTTTGTAGTGGTTGTTCTATTGTATTAGTTTGTTTCGCTATCCGATATTATTAGTTTGTAAAAGCAAAAGCAATCTGCCTTTCTTTTTATGACTTTTTGCTGCCCAATATCGTTAGTTTGTAGCGTTATCTATTAAAGGTTTATAGCGGTTAGTTCTATTATAGTAGCACCAATGCTCTGATTTTTTAAAATAACACACATTGGGACCCCATCATCCCACACAACCCCCCTGACGCGTTTCGCCAATAAACTTGGCTTTATCAAAGGCGGCGGGCCACCGTGGTTCCAAATATTTATATCATTCCGTTGGTGGAAGTCCCACCTCTCTTGCTGTGATGATTGGCTTATCTCGGCTGTCAATATTCTCTAGACAGCCTATTGGGATCTGTAGTAAATTGTCATCTTAATTTAAGGAGGTATTAGCTTTTTGATATACATTACTATGTTTCTTTGCATTCTCTGTACAAAACCATGTATTTAAAGTGGACTATCTGACAGTGTTAAATACTTAAATGTATTAATTTATTATTCAGTCATATACATATTGTTTTGGTTTATTTTACAACATGTATTTAAACCTTTTATTCTATTTTTATCACTGTCATAGTTTAACTTTTGGATTGTCCGGTTGGTGGTCTTGATTTGTGTTTTTTATGGTTTTGATTTTTTACTCATAGGTCTCCTTACACTTATCACTTTATCTCATGGGGAATATTTACATCTAAAGTACTATCTCACATATATATGAGCTCTTGAGTGTTCGTGGTTATTATTATGTATACTTTTTTGTGTATCTCTCATATATTTGAACTCTTAAATTTTCGAGATTGTTATTATGTATGCTTTATATACAGGGTATATACTATGTATATGACTGAATAATAAATTAATAAATGTAAGTATTTAACACTGTCAGGTAGTCCACCTTAAATACATGGTTTTGTACAGAGAATGCAAAGAAACATAGGAGACGACGATTTACTACAGATCCCAATAGGCTGTCTAGAGAATATTGACAGCCGAGATAAGCCAATCATCACAGCAAGAGAGGTGGGACTTCCACCAACGGAATGATATAAATATTTTGAACCACCGCCTTTGATAAAGCCAAGTTTATTGGCGAAACGCGTCGGGGGGGTGGAACAATGGGGTCCCAATGTGTGTTATTTTAAAAAATCAGAGCAATGGTGTTAATATAATAGAACTAACCACTATAAACCTTTAATAGATAACGCTACAAACTAATGATTTTGGGCAGCAAAAAGTGATAAAAAGAAAGGCAGATTGCTTTTGCTTTTACAAACTAATAATATCGGATAGCGAAACAAACTAATACAATAGAACAACCTCTTCAAACTAATTAATAGGTAATGCTATAAACCAATAATATTAGGCAGCAAAAAATTGTAGAAACCATGGTGATTTTATATGCGACAGATTTAAAATGAGAAGCGACCCACAGTACAATTTATGATTATTGCTATGTGGCAAATGAGCTGCACAATATACAATAAGAAAGCGCTACAATTTAACAGTATTGTAAAGTACTAATAGTCTTAAAAAAGAAAGCAAATCTGTATATGATACCAAGTAACATATGCTGCAAGATAAAATTACCGCTAAATAACAGATGAGCTGTACATACATAGAAAATGTCATACAATACAACTAATCTACAAAAACAAAAACAGGTGCTGAAAGAATATCAAATTTATAGTTGTTGTAGTCTATGGTACAAAATACAGTATTGAGAACCCCGGATACAAAAATAACTTTATATGTGGCAAACCCCAAAGAAGTGTACATACAACATACAATAAGAAAGCGCTACAAGTTAACAGTATTGTAAAGTATCAATAATCCTAAAAAAGAAAGCGATCCTGCATATGATACCAAGCAACATATGTTACAAGATAAGATTACCGCCAAGTAATAGAAGAGCTATACAGACATATAAAATATCATACAATACTGTTCATCTATAAAAACAAAAACAATTGCTGGAACAATATTGAACTTATAGCTGTTATGGTCTATGGTACTAAATATAGTATTGAGAACCTTGGCTATATTAAACAACTTTATATGTGGTAAATCCCAAAAAGTGCAAACAATAATGTTATAATATACGATTAATATTGTGTGACAAATGGGCTATATAAACAAAACATAAAATATGTTACAATTCACACAAACAAATAGAAATGCTGAAATGACACTCAACATTAGTCACTAGTGGATTCATGGGTGACACACTTAGTGGCACATATTTATTGAATCTGGGACTTACAGATCCAAAATTTATAAAGAACAAATTAAATTAACATTCACCGATTTAATAAGTAGATACACAAGTGCTCAAGAGATAGAACAAATTCAAGGCAGCATGTAAGAACATAGTTAAAGTTGATCACATGAGCCATTAAGCTCAGTATATTCCTTTATATGTAACCAATATCACGACTTATATAAAAGTCAATTTACGGACACAAGGGCAATATACTCCAAGATATATATTTATTTAATTTGGAACCCCTAATCAAGGGCCAATCAAGTATAAATTTAAAAGCTATTGGACCAATATCTGCCTATTCAATAAGGGCACACATAAATGCCCATGATATAAACAATTGTTTGTAGCCAACCAGTTCATATAGCGTTTACTCTGAAACCACATAACTATAGTGTCTCCAATACATTCCATAAATATAGAAGGCCAGACTGTATAAATAAGTGAGACACTTCATATTATTTAGCACAACTGCTTCTGATAGGAATTTTAATTATTTTTTTATGTTGTTACCCATCTTTTAAAAACATAAATAAATTCTGTTCCACATATTTGTTGTATAATCAAAATTAATGCAAGCACCACTCCTCAAATGTAAATAATACTTAAACCAGGGTAACATATACCTCCAAAAATTAGTTTGAAACAAAAGGAGTTTGCCTTCATAGTGCCTTTGTCAAATTTTTGTGTGTATGAACTCTGAGTTTCTCCCTGATGGTTGATGTAAGCCACTGAAGTTATGTCGTCCGACTAAAACCTGATAAACCGGGCTGAAGCTAACTGAGGCCAGGTTAGAAGAGCATTGAAGATTGCCCTCAGATCTAGGAAGTTTATGGGGAGAACAGACTCCTCCCGAGTCCATGTCCCCTGAGCCTTTAGTGAACCCCAGACAGCTCCCCATCCCAGCAGACTGGTGTCCGTTGTCACAATCACCCAGGTGGGTCTGCGGAAGCAGGTTCCCTGGGAGAGATGATCCTGAGACAGCCACCAAGGAAGAGAATCTCTTGTCGCCTGATCCACATGTAATCGCGGAGACAGATCTGCATAATCCCCGTTCCATTGCCTGAGCATGCATAACTGCAGGGGACTGAGATGGAAATGGGCAAACAGAATGATGTCCATGGCAACTACCATAAGACCAATTACCTCCTTACATGGGCCACTGACGGCCGAGGAAAGGACTGAAGGGCAAGATAAGGAATCTATTATTGTTCCCAAGAACACTACCCTTGTAGCCGGAATCAAGGAACTCTGTGCCAAATTCACTTTCCATCTGTGAGAACCCAGAAAAGATAACAACATCTCCGTGTGGGAGTTTGCTTGTTGAAAGGATGGCGCCTTAATGTCGTCCAGATAAGGCCCTACTGCAATGCCCCGCAACTGGAGCACCGCCAACAAGGATCCCATGACTTTTGAAAAAATCCTGGGAGCTGTGGCAAGGCCAAATGGAAGAGCCACAGATTGGAAGTATTTGTCTAGAAATGCGAACCTCAGAAATTTGTGCTAATCCCTGTGAATGGGAACATGCAGGTACGCATCCTTTAGATCTACCGTTGTCATGAATTGACCCTCTTGAACCAAGGGAAGGATGGAACAAATTGTTTCCATCTTAAAGGACAGTACCCTGAGGAACTTGTTTAGACTCTTGAGGTCTAAAATTGGTCTGAAAGCTCTTTTTTGGGAACCACAAACAGATTGGAGTAAAATCCCAGACCTTGTTCTTGCCTTGGAACAGGAACTATCACTCCCAGGTCAGAGGGGTCCCAGACACAGAGTAAGAATGCCTCTCTTTTTATCTGGTCTACAGATAATCTTGAGAGCAGGAACCTGCCCCTGGGAGGAAAGGTCTTGAACTCTAGTTTGTATTCCTGGGACACAATGTCCACCGCCCAGGGATCCAGAACATCCCTAACCTAGGCCGGAGCGAAGAAGGAAAGTCTGCCCCCCACAAGATCCAGTCCCGGATTGGGGGCAGACCCTTCATGCTGACTTTGAATCATTAACAGGCTTCTTAGATTGCTTCCCCTTGTTCCAAGGCTGGTTGGTCCTCCAGGAAGGTTTGGACTGATCCTGCTTGGCAAAGGGAGAGGAAGGCTTACCTTTAAAGTTTGGAAAGAAATGAAAATTACTCTGACATCCCTTCTACTTATTCCTCTTATCCTGAGTGAGGAAATGACCCGGGTGTACATACATCTTTTTAAGCAACCCCTCCAACTTCTTATCCATAGGATCCTTAAAGGAAAAACTATCCTGTATGGGAATAGTGGTTCTCTTAGCCAAAGTGGAAATTGCCCCTTCTACCTTGGGGGCCGTCTGCCAAGACTCCTTGATAGAGTCAGCAATAGGAAACATCTTCTTAAAAATTGGGGATGGAGGGGGGGCGGAGCTTGGTAGC
The DNA here is from genome assembly GCF_027579735.1 of Bombina bombina. Taxonomy (NCBI): domain Eukaryota; kingdom Metazoa; phylum Chordata; class Amphibia; order Anura; family Bombinatoridae; genus Bombina; species Bombina bombina. The sequence goes on along the minus strand of NC_069503.1, from coordinate 162,012,155 downwards.
AACCATGATGGTCGCATAAATCCGGAGCTCCATACATAGGGTCCTGCAAGCACTGACTGGGGCTGCTTACAATAGCCAAAATTGGTCTCATACACCACAGCAGGAAAGAGGAGCATTCCCTGAGCTTGGGGATATCGTCCGGACTCAAAAGCCACGAAGAGAAGCGGCGAAGTGGTCAGCACAGACCCAAGCTACACACGCAGTGGGCGCCATCTTACCGACACTGCAACCAGGTCCGGTTCACTCACACCGCTCCCCGAGCAGCCCACATTACTGCGTAATACTAAAGAAGGCTGCGGCTAACTTGAGCTGACTGAGCGGGGAGTCCAGCGTATAGAGGAGCGCTGCCACAGTTTTTAAGTCGGAACAGGGGTGAGTTTATGCACAAATCTAGCCCACGAGGGCAGCGCCTGTAAAACGCCTTTACCACAGGGCCTTAAAATAACGCTACTAGCGCTGCACTTATACCGCTTCATCCAACTGCTAATTAAACAGATAAAGAGGTGTATGTGGGTAGAAGCACCCTTAAACATACAAGGAAAAGTGACTTTACAATAGCCGGGTGGTGACTGTTGACAGACAGGGGTATCCCTCACACGAAGTGACCACATTTAAGGGGATAGTGTGCAATCTTTTTAAATGGCATCCAGGAGACTAAACAAGTCAGATAAAATCACCAAAGTGCCACCAACTAAAACCCACACGATGCCATCGTACTTTGCTACAGAACACTCTCCCACAAATACTTTGGCTGGTAAAAATAAACTTCCTCCTAGCACACAACCCCCAAGCCCTGCACCAGGCCTACATCTGAAGAGACCACTTCAATCCCTGCTTCACTCCTATCTCATTTTGCATCCAAGCAGGAAATTTCAGAAATTTTCAGAACATGCCTTAGAGAAGAACTCACAGAACTTAAGCAAGAAATTCAAACTATGAGCTCTAAAGTTGAAATGCTAGAAGCAGAAACTGATGAAATCAGGGAAGACATTATTCGTATTGATAATAGCTCTACTTCACAACAGGAGAATATTGAAGCACTAATGGATAAAATAGACGACTTAGAGAACAGGAGCAGGAGGAAGAATTTGCGACTAAGGGGAGTTCCTGAATCCGTTCTACCTAGAGACTTTCCAGAATATCTACAGGCCCTCTTCTCCGCTATCAAGGATAAATCATACACAGAAGATATTCTGTGGGTACGGGCCCACAGGGCTCTCCGGCCTAAGCCTCCAGACAGGGCCCCACCTAGAGATATTATTATCAGATATAAAAACTTTCTTGAAAAAGAAATGCTTCTCAATCAATCCCGACGACAACAGCCTGTAAGGTTCAGGGGTAATGTTATACAATTCTACCAGGATCTCTCAACGAGAACGTTGCAGAGACGAAAATAATTTACTTCTTTAACAACATTACTTCGCAACAAGAAAATCCCGTATAGATGGGGCTTCCCCACCCACCTCATGGTCATACAGGACAATAAAAGATGGATATGTAACAAACCCGAGGACATGCATAACTTCAGCAAAGATCTAGGCATTGACCATTCAATGGATTTAACACCTCTGACGACGGACCAAAGAAGAGCCAACAAAAGATCAACCACTGACCCTACAAGATGGCAAACCAAGGTCCCCCGACCGGACAAAACACCATCAATGACAGAAAAACCCGGAAAACAGCAACCCTCATCTAGAGACACTCGCCCCTCTGAATCAGAGGAGGACTAGAGCTATAACATATGTGTTTCTGGACACTTCTATGTGTGGCCCGCTCCTCGGGCTCCCTTACTGATGGACATATGGTGGACTTTTATTACTGGTGAGCTGCGACGAGAAAGGTATCGTATCCAGCTTACTTACTCATAACACAAGCTGTTTAACACCGCATGAAGTAATGCGAGGCTCTTTCCTAAAGTTTATATAGGCCCCAGGACATTAATATTTAAGCCTTTTCCCTATTTTTGGGATGGGTAAGAACTTTATGTTTACAAAATAAAGGACCTTATGTTTGTTTTCCTCCCATTAGTGTTCTATCTCTTTTTATGTCTGGTTTCAGACTTAGAGATTTGTTTGTTTTTATAATTCTACAGTTCTTTATTATGCAATATGTTGACACTGTTTTTTTTGCACAAATATGTTGTTTGTTTTTATTGTTTGTATGAAGCTAATACATGTTCAAACTGTGTTACTCTGGGACAAAAAATTCTCGCCATATGTACAGTCACTATAGGCTTGATAAATTTAAATACTTACAAGTTTAGCTGGCACTTACACCAAGATAATGTATTGTCACAACTCTAACAAGCCACACTCCCTAGTTCTCTTCTCCCAAAATGCTAAAGGTCTCAACTCCCCATGCAAACGATCAAAAGCCCTCTCAGACATTTCCAAAAGGCAGGCCGATATACTCTTCCTCCAGGAGACCCACTTTAGAAAGGGAAAGGAGCATTTTAATGAAAAGAAGTATACACTTCACATTAATCAAACAAGAATCAGATAACGAAGGTCGATTTCTGGGACTGAAAGGCCTCCTATACGGACGCCCGGTTACATTTGTCAATCTTTATGCACCCAATAGCAAGCCAAAACCCTTTTTTGTACAATTGTTTAATTGTATTTTAGACATCTCAACAGGACCAATTTATATAGGCGGAGACTTTAATCTACACTTTCAACCACACTTAGATAGCAACAATCCCTACCTAACACGTAGGATGAAATTTCATATATATTTTTGGAAGCAACTTAAACTCCATAAGCTATATGACATCTGGAGACTCCAGCACCCTAACACTAGGGACTATACGTTCTACTCCCATCCCAACAAATCACACAGTAGGATTGATTATTTTCTCACTAATCAAAAAGGTCTCACACAGGTTAAAAAATGTGTAATTTCCCCCACAGCCTGGTCAGACCATTCGGCTGTCTCACTACATATTACATGGCCAGAACATACAGATGTACCATTTCTATGGAAATTGGATGATACATTACTTAACAAGGTAGATCATATCGATAAATTACACAGAGTCATAGAGGAATATTTTCAGATAAACGTTCCCTCAACTTCCAACCAATTTGCGGTTTGGGAGGCACATAAATGCTCGCTTAGGGGAGAATTTATTAAATTAAGAGCCCAATTAAGATATGCCCAACGGGTAGAATACGACAACCTTACCACTAAACTTTCAGATCTGGAACACTTACACAAACACTCTCCGTTGGACACTAGCATTCTGACTGAAATAACGAAAGTCAGGCAAGCTCTAGATGACTTTTTGCAATTAGAACACCATAATCTTGTGCATAAAACAAATAGTTTTTTTCATTATGAGAATAATAGAGCCAGTAAATATCTAGCAAGGGCCCTAAAAAGAAAGAAACTTAAAACGCACATATATGAACTAAAACCCCCAAACAAATCAACATTAACAACTACCCACGAAATTCTTCAGGCGTTCCACTCTTACTATTCGGACTTGTATAACATCTCCTGCTAATGATCTACCCCATTTCAATAATACATTAGATAGATACCTTAAAAACTGCCCTTTACCCAAACTAACAGAGGCCCAATTAGAACAACTTAATTTGCCCTTTTCTATACCAGAGATCAAGAAGGCCATACAAACACTAAAAAATGGAAAAAGCCCGGGCCCAGATGGGTTCTCTACTAAATATTATAAAGTTTTCCAGGAGGATTTGGCTCCACACTTGGTTACAATCTTTAATGAAATAAGTCAAGGGGCTAAATTCCCGCCCTCGATGTTAGAAGCACATGTTGTGGTTTTGCCCAAGCCGGGCAAGCCAGCCACGACCCCCTCGAATTTTCGCCCCATTTCTTTACTAAATGTGGATGTTAAGCTCTATGCCAAAATCCTCGCCACCCGTCTAAACAAAGTACTTCCAAACTTAATACATCTTAATCAAGTAGGATTTACCCCAAATAGAGAGGCTAGGGACAACTCCACTAAAATCATTAATCTTATAGAACATGCAAGTAAACAAAATATCCCTGCTGTAGTTTTATCTATGGATGCTGAAAAAGCATTTGACCGTCTGAATTGGTCCTTCCTTAAAAATACACTCCTAAAATTCGGCTTTAACACTGAGTTCCTTACTAAAATTTTTGCACTATATAATAACCCTACGGTCAAAATTAAATTGAATGATTTTATATCTGACCCATTTACAATCAAGAACGGAACCCGACAGGGATGCCCCTTGTCCCCCACACTGTTCATACTGGCAATGGAAGTGTTAGCCACATACATCAGAGGTAACCTAGATATCAAAGGAATAACTGTAAATCACACAGAATACAAAACCTCCTTATATGCGGACGATATCATTCTAACTTTAACGCACTTAGAAACTTCAGTACCCGCACTCATGGCAACTTTACACGAATTCGGAGAGATGTCGTACTTTAGGATCAATTACTCCAAATCGGAGTTTATTAATATAGGAACTCCACAACACGAGTTAAATCATTTGATGGCACACCAATTTAGACACCAACCTGTAGCACTCAAATACTTAGGTGTATACATTACCCCCTACCTGAACAAAATAATCCCACTGAATCTTGACCCTCTTGTAACACACGTTATATCTATTCTGGCTTCCTGGAAACAAAAACCTTTATCTTTATAGGTAGAATTAACTCTATAAAAATGATTATTCTTCCAAAAATCCTTTATCTCCTTCAGGTACTCCCTATCCCCATCCCAGACAAATCACTATTTCAGTTACAGAAAATTATTAACTCCTTCATATGGAGCAATAAACGACCAAGAGTCGCCACACAGACTTTGTATCATAATAAATTCCAAGGAGGATTGGGGGTACCTAATCTACAATTGTATAATTGCGCAGTCCACATGTCCAGGATTGTGGACTGGTGCAAACATGCTGCCCATAAAGAATGGGTAACTTTAGAAACTGAACTTTGTGGGACTCCACCAGGCAACCAAAGGAGTACTGGTACTACCCAGCCAGAATGCCCAATTACAGTTCAGAAAACTTTCAAGGTATGGAATAGGATTTTGAGGTCACACAAATCAATCTCGTCCCTACAATCTCCACTGACTCCACTAACCTACGATACCCAGCCCCTTAGCCTACCCCACACCCGTGATCAAAACATGCTAACGCTAAATCAGACTTCACATTGGTATAAGGTTTTACAAAACGGTAAGCTTAAAACTAAGCAAGAGGTCTTGGATATACTAAGCCTTGATCACAAACACTGGTTGGCATACCATCAAATTTCACACAGCCATCAGACGCACCCACATAAGGCCAACATATCTAGACCCCTGACACCCTTTAAGTCTATATGCCACGCGATACTACCGAGCAGCGGTAACTTATCCATCTCTTACAAACTACTTATAGCGCACCAGACCACACAGCCACCAACATATGTTGCAAGATGGGAATCCGAACTAAACGAACGCCCTTCACTTAAAACATGGGACATGATTTACAGGCAAATTAGCTCCTCAACCTCATCCCTACAGGTCGCTGAAATGAATACCAAACTGCTTTGCAGATGGCATTACACCCCAGACAAACTAGAGAAAATGATTCCCACTTATGACGCAAAGTGCTGGAGGGGGAGTGAGGACAGAGGCACATTTACACATATATGGTGGACATGCCCCATTGTAAGGCAATATTGGCTAGACATAGGAAGAGATATGGGAAAAGCCCTAGGCTCCCACATTCCCCATACACCATGGGCACTCCTGTTCAATGTTCGCCCCAAGATACGTTGTATGTACAGACTTCAACTTTTGATGATAATGATAAATACGGCCAAGAGATATATCCCTTACAATTGGAAGAAAAACACACTACCAACACTACAGTTTTGGAGAGGTAGACAATGGCCTTAAAGCTAGAACAATATCATTACATCAAAATGGGCAAACTAGGGGAATTTCATGACATCTCCTTTATTTGGGAGGAATATTTACACTCTCTGACAGCCGACACTATTCACCCTACACCCTCACCTCACAACCCAGATGCCATGTAGGAATACTTAGCAAACTTCAACAACACCTCACAGGTTGATATATGATATACTGTATTATTTAATTATTGCTTTGTAAAATGTGTTAGAGTAATGAAAGATAGGCCATGCACTGACATCTGTTAGACCACAATTTTATCCTGTAATAAGCTGGAACTAGAAGAGTCATATGATATGCGGATCTTAATATGACGCTAATCTAGATTGCTAACGTTATTTTTCTCTTTTCAAAGAAGATCCATGAGCTATATATGCTTTGGTGACTGTATTGTACTGGTGACTGTGTTATTGATGATTATGATGTGTAACATGTATATTGATTTTATTTTATAAATAAAGCTTGTTTAAAATTGAAAAAAAAAAAAAAAAAAATTGGGGATGGAGAAAAAGGGATACCAGGTCTCTCCCATTCTCTAGCAATAATCTCTGTAGCCCGATCTGGTACAGGGAAACCTCCACCATGGAAGGTACATCAAAATACTTGTTTAGTTTACTAGACTTCTTAGGATTGACTACGACTGTAGTGTCAGAGTCCTCCAAGGTAGCCAAAACCTCCTTAAGTAACAAACGGAGGTGTTCCAGCTTAAATCTGAATGATACCACTTCAGCAGCATCAGAAGAAGGAATTACACTGTCTGAGTCTGAGATTTCCCCCTCAGATGCTACTGAAGTATCTTCTTCCTCAGATTTCTGGGAAGTAACATTCGGAATAGCCATGACTGTGCCAGAAACCTTACTCACTGAATCCTTAGATTTCCTCTTGCGCTTTCCCTGCAGCATAGGAAAAGCAGACAGATCATCTGTTACCGCAGAAGACATGAAGGTAGCAATGTCTTGCAACGTAACTCCAACCAGTGTTTGAGAGGAAGCGCAGGGCACTGCATGTGTGGACGATAACATTTGGGACACTTGAGGAGAAAGCTGCGGCAAATCTTGAACATTTTCAGGAGACCCCTAAACAGCATCCGCCATAGACAATGCTGGCTCAGAATCAAAAAGTCTATCCCTGTAATTCAATGTTCTCTCAATACATGAGGAACAGAAAGGGATTGGTGGTTCCACATTAGCATCAAAACATAAAGAACAAGTAACATTCTGCAGGACCTCTTGGTCCATCTTTACCCAAGAATTGAACAATTGAAAAATAAAATACTTTTATTTATCTTTTAAATTATGTCACATATAAACGTTACTGTCCCTTTAAATTTTAAATAATTTTTTTATTGCAAACAATAAAGCTGCTGATGTGCGTACCTGTCCTGCTGACCACCGGAGATAATAGGTTTAGAGAGAATATCCGGACTCAACTCAGAGCTGCTCCACTCGGTATCCAGAGATCACTAACACAGAAAAGAGGAACCGCAATGTGGAAGGACACTTCCGACACTCCAGAAATGAGAGACAGGAAAAAAAGCACGCAAATTCTTTGCCGCTTCAAAACAGACCCGTCCATCGTGGGCGTAACAAACTGAACCTCTGGGCCGGCATTAATCTTCACTCTGAAGGTAAAGCCGCCGGGAGTAAATAACAGATATAGCCACCCTGACCAGAATAATCCCTAATAAAAAAGAACTGAGCATATGGTTCCTGCTCCTCTTGGCCCGATTGCCTGCACAAACTGCCTCACATTGTCCTATGAACACACAATAGGGTTAATGAGTCTGATGTCCCAACAGAATTAACTGTTAAAGTGCCAATATTTTTCTGTATACTCCCTAGAAAAATAAACTTAGCACTTACTCTATGAAATCTGCCTGGCAACAGGGCAGCTCACTAGGTTTGGGAGTCATCCTCCCTCACATGGACCTGTGGAAAAAGGAAAAGACTGAGTGATCTCCCTCAGGCTTTCAAGTTAGGGCAGCAATAACTATTTGGAAGGCGCAGTGAGGATTATACCCCACAAGTTCCCAATTGCTTAAAAGCCACCACTGCTCTACTGAAGAGACTGACATGGGCTACGGCTAAACTACAGGAAAAAGCAGAACAAACTTGCACTGCTTAAAAAATAATAAAATCTTGATTGAAGAATCTTCTTCCAGACACCTAAACTTTACCACCTCCTTGCTCTTAACGTAGGCAAAGAGAATAACTGGGGTTAGAGGTAAGGGAGGTGATATTTAACAGCTTTGCTGTGGTGCTTTTTGCCTCCTCCTGCTGGACAGAAATGATATTCCCAATAGTAATTAGAGATGATCTGTGGACTCACTGTTTCATTAGAAAGAAACAATAATTGTATAACAGTGTAATTAAGAGAGAACCTATTTCTTTATATTATAAAATGATTGACAGCTCTATACTACTAGAGCACTATGAATGTTTACACTTTTTATGGATTTAAACAAGTCCATCTAGTTATTCTTTAGATACTTATGTTACACTGGTGTAATGGTCTGTACAGCAAGTAAGGAGTGCAGGTTGATAAATATACTTACCAAGTTTTGGATCTTCTGGTGTCTGAGTGTTTGCATCTCTGAACATGTCTGCAGAGCAGGGTGCAGCCTCTGAAAACTGAGCATCTGCAGCTTTCACATTTTTGGAAGCTTCCTTGAGATATTGAGACAAGTTTGTTTCTCCACAGCCCACAAGCTTATCAAGGACCATCCTTATCTCCTGATCTGCACGCTCCAGGGATGCTCTGATAGAATTATCCAACCCTGATGGTGCTGTGTCTTTTTCTACAGATCAAAATAAGTCATATTATAAACAGTGATAATGACTATAAGACCTCTTTTAGCATATAATGAAGCCAGTAGGGGCTATTTAAAGGGACACGGAACACAATTTTTTTTCTTTCATGATTTAGATAGAGCATGCAATTTTAAACAACTTTCCAATATACATCAATGATCTAATTTGCTTCTTTCTATTTGTATCCTTTGCTGAAGGAGCAGCAATGCACGACTGGGAGCTTGCAGAAAGCCAATTCAAGAGACATTTTTGTGCAGCAACCAATCAGCAGCTTCTAAGCCTATTTAGGTATACATTTAACAAAGGATACAAGGAGACTGAAACAAATTAGATAATAGAAATAGCTTTTAAATGTATTTAAAATTGCATGCTTTATCTAAATCAGGGAAAAAATTGGGTTTCAAGTCCCTTTAATGAAACTATTTTGTGACCAGATAACACTAAAGTGCATACATTTATCAAGCTCCGTACGGAGTCTTCAGACTCGCCAGAAACACAAGTTATGAATCAGTGGTCTAAAGACCGCTGCTCCATAACCCTGTCCACCTGCTCTGAGCAGGCGGACAGGAATCGCCGGAAATCAACCTGATCGAGGTTGCGAGTCAGCAGGGGGCGGCGTTGCACAAGCAGCTCTTGTGAGCTGCTGGTGCAATGCTAAATGCGGAGAGCGTATTGCTCTCCGAATTCAGCGAGGTCTTGTGGACCTGATCCGCACTGTCGGATCAGGTCCGCAAGATCTTTAATAAATAGGCCCCTATACATACATCTGGTCAAGGAAAAAGATTCTTCTTTTAAAAACCTGTTGATATAGCTCACTTAATAACAGTTATTACAAATGTTTCTCATCTGGTCTTGATTACATTTATGACAGGCTACCACTAATTTTATTTTGTTAAATATAAGGCTTCTTTTATTTTTTAATATTATAAATATGCATCAGTACTATATGGTAGAATGTATGCTATAATGCAGGGAGGGTCAGCCTCCGTACTATATGGTAGAATGTATGCTATAATGCAGAGAGGGCCGACCTCCGTACTATATGGTAAAATGCATGCAATAATGCAGAGAGGGTCAGCCTCCGTACTATATGGTAGAATGTATGCTATAATGCAGGCAGGGCCGACCTCCGTACTATATGGTAGAATATATGCTATAATGCAGGCAGGGCCAGCCTCCGTACTATATGGTAGAATGTATGCTATAATGCAGGGAGGGCCAGCCTCCGTACTATATGGTAGAATGTATGCTATAATGCAGGGAGGGTCAGCCTCCATACTATATGATAGAATGTATGCTATAATGCAGGGAGGGCCAGCCTCCGTACTATATGGTAGAATATATGCTATAATGCAGGGAGGGTCAGCCTCCGTACTATATGGTAGAATGTATGCTATAATGCAGGCAGGGCCGACCTCCGTACTATATGGTAGAATGTATGCTATAATGCAGGCAGGGCCGACCTCCGTACTATATGGTAGAATGTATGCTATAATGCAGGCAGGGCCAGCCTCCGTACTATATGGTAGAATGTATGCTATAATGCAGGGAGGGCCAGCCTCCGTACTATATGGTAGAATATATGCTATAATGCAGGGAGGGTCAGCCTCCGTACTATATGGTAGAATGTATGCTATAATGCAGGGAGGGCCGACCTCCGTACTATATGGTAGAATGTATGCAATAATGCAGGGAGGGCCAACCTCCGTACTATATGGTAGAATGTATGCAATAATGCAGGGAGGGTCAGCCTCCGTACTATATGGTAGAATGTATGCTATAATGCAGGGAGGGTCAGCCTCCATACTATATGGTAGAATGTATGCTATAATGCAGGGAGGGCATGCCTCTGTACTATATGGTAGAATGTATGTTATAATGCAGGGAGGGCCAGCCTCCGTACTATATGGTAGAATGTACGCTATAATGCAGGGAGGGTCAGCCTCCGTACTATATGGTAGAATGTATGCTATAATGCAGGGAGGGCCAACCTCCGTACTATATGGTAGAATGAATGCACTGTCGGATCAGGTCCGCAAGACCTTTAATAAATAGGCCCCTATACATACATCTGGTCAAGGAAAAAGATTCTTCTTTTAAAAACCTGTTGATATAGCTCACTTAATAACAGTTATTACAAATGTTTCTCATCTGGTCTTGATTACATTTATGACAGGCTACCACTAATTTTATTTTGTTAAATATAAGGCTTCTTTTATTTTTTAATATTATAAATATGCATCAGTACTATATGGTAGAATGTATGCTATAATGCAGGGAGGGTCAGCCTCCGTACTATATGGTAGAATGTATGCTATAATGCAGAGAGGGCCGACCTCCGTACTATATGGTAAAATGTATGCAATAATGCAGAGAGGGTCAGCCTCCGTACTATATGATAGAATGTATGCTATAATGCAGGCAGGGCCGACCTCCGTACTATATGGTAGAATGTATGCTATAATGCAGGCAGGGCCAGCCTCCGTACTATATGGTAGAATGTATGCTATAATGCAGGCAGGGCCAGCCTCCGTACTATATGGTAGAATGTATGCTATAATGCAGGGAGGGCCAGCCTCCGTACTATATGGTAGAATGTATGCTATAATGCAGGGAGGGCCAGCCTCCGTACTATATGGTAGAATATATGCTATAATGCAGGGAGGGTCAGCCTCCGTACTATATGGTAGAATGTATGCTATAATGCAGGCAGGGCCGACCTCCGTACTATATGGTAGAATGTATGCTATAATGCAGGCAGGGCCAGCCTCCGTACTATATGGTAGAATGTATGCTATAATGCAGGGAGGGCCAGCCTCCGTACTATATGGTAGAATATATGCTATAATGCAGGGAGGGTCAGCCTCCGTACTATATGGTAGAATGTATGCTATAATGCAGGGAGGGCCGACCTCCGTACTACATGGTAGAATGTATGCAATAATGCAGGGAGGGCCAACCTCCGTACTATATGGTAGAATGTATGCAATAATGCAGGGAGGGTCAGCCTCCGTACTATATGGTAGAATGTATGCTATAATGCAGGGAGGGTCAGCCTCCATACTATATGGTAGAATGTATGCTATAATGCAGGGAGGGCCAGCCTCTGTACTATATGGTAGAATGTATGCTATAATGCAGGGAGGGCCAGCCTCCGTACTATATGGTAGAATGTATGCTATAATGCAGGGAGGGTCAGCCTCCATACTATATGGTAGAATGTATGCTATAATGCAGGGAGGGTCAGCCTCCGTACTATATGGCAGAATGTATGCTATAATGCAGGGAGGGTCAACCTCCGTACTATATGGTAGAATGTATGTTATAATGCAGGGAGGGCCAGCCTCCGTACTATATGGTAGAATGTATGCTATAATGCAGGGAGGGTCAGCCTCCGTACTATATGGTAGAATGTATGCTATAATGCAGGGAGGGTCAGCCTCCGTACTATATGGTAGAATGTATGCTATAATGCAGGGAGGGCCAGCCTCCGTACTATATGGTAGAATGTATGCTATAATGCAGGGAGGGCCAGCCTCCGTACTATATGGTAGAATGTATGCTATAATGCAGGGAGGGTCAGCCTCCGTACTATATGGTAGAATGTATGCTATAATGCAGGGAGGGTCAGCCTCCGTACTATATGGTAGAATGTATGCTATAATGCAGGGAGGGCCAGCCTCCATACTATATGGTAGAATGTATGCTATAATGCAGGGAAGGCCAGCCTCCGTACTATATGGTAGAATGTATGCTATAATGCAGGGAGGGTCAGCCTCTGTACTATATGGTAGAATGTATGCTATAATGCAGGGAGGGCCAGCCTCCGTACTATATGGTAGAATGTATGCTATAATGCAGGGAGGGCCAGCCTCCGTACTTTATGGTAGAATGTATGCTATAATGCAGGGAAGGCCAGCCTCCGTACTATATGGTAGAATGTATGCTATAATGCAGGGAGGGTCAGCTTCCGTACTATATGGTAGAATGTATGCTATAATGCAGGGAGGGCCAGCCTCCGTACTATATGGTAGAATGTATGCTATAATGCAGGGAGGGCCAGCCTCCGTACTATATGGTAAAATGTATGCTATAATGCAGGGAGGGCCAGCCTCCGTACTATATGGTAGAATGTATGCTATAATGCAGACAGGGCCAGCCGTACTATATGGTAGAATGTATGCTATAATGCAGGGAGGGTCAGCCTCCGTACTATATGGTAGAATGTATGCTATAATGCAGGGAGGGTCAGCCTTCGTACTATAAGGTAGCATTTATGCTATAATGCAGGGAGGGTCAGCCTTCGTACTATAAGGTAGCATTTATGCTATAATGCAGGGAGGGTTAGCCTCCGTACTATAAGGTAGCATTTATGCTATAATGCAGGGAGGGCCAGCCTCTGTACTATATGGTAGAATGTATGCTATAATGCAGGGAGGGTCAGCCTTCATACTATAAGGTAGCATTTATGCTATAATGCAGGGAGGGTCAGCCTTCGTACTATAAGGTAGCATTTATGCTATAATGCAGGGAGGGTCAGCCTCCGTACTATATGGTAGAATGTATGCTATAATGCAGGGAGGGCCAGCCTCCATACTATATGGTAGAATGTATGTTATAATGAAAGGAGGGTTAGCCTCCGTACTATATGGTAGAATGTATGCTATAATGCAGGGAGGGTCAGCCTCCGTACTATATGGTAGAATGTATGCAATAATGCAGGGAGGGTCAGCCTTCGTACAATAAGGTAGCATTTATGCTATAATGCAGGGAGGGTCAGCCTCCGTACTATATGGTAGAATGTATGCTATAATGCAGAGAGGGCTGACCTCCGTACTATATGGTAGAATTTATGCTATAATGCAGGGAGGGTCAGCCTTCATACTATAAGGTAGCATTTATGCTATAATGCAGGGAGGGTCAGCCTTCGTACTATAAGGTAGCATTTATGCTATAATGCAGGGAGGGTCAGCCTCCGTACTATATGGTAGAATGTATGCTATAATGCAGGGAGGGTCAGCCTTCGTACTATAAGGTAGCATTTATGCTACAATGCAGGAGGGTCAGCCTCCGTACTATATGGTAGAATGTATGCTATAATGCAGGGAGGGCCAGCCTCCATACTATATGGTAGAATGTATGTTATAATGAAAGGAGGGTTAGCCTCCGTACTATATGGTAGAATGTATGCTATAATGCAGGGAGGGTCAGCCTCCGTACTATATGGTAGAATGTATGCTATAATGCAGGGAGGGTCAGCCTTCGTACTATAAGGTAGCATTTATGCTATAATACAGGGAGGGTCAGCCTCCATACTATATGGTAGAATGTATGCTATAATGCAGGGAGGGCCAGCCTCCATACTATATGGTAGAATGTATGCTATAATGCAGGGAGGGTCAGCCTTCGTACTATAAGGTAGCATTTATGCTATAATGCAGGGAGGGTCAGCCTCTGTACTATATGGTAGAATGTATGCTATAATGCAGGGTGGGTCAGCCTTCGTACTATAAGGTAGCATTTATGGTATAATGCAGGGAGGGTCAGCCTCCGTACTATATGGTAGCATTTATGTTATAATGAAAGGAGGGTTAGCCTCCGTACTATATGGTAGAATGTATGCTATAATGCAGAAGGGCCAGCCTTCGCACTATATGGTAGCATTTATGCTATAATGAAGGGTTGGTCAGCCCTGTACTATATGGTAGCATTTATACTGTAATACAGGGAGATCAAGCATCCAAGCACATGGGGGCCACAGGTCAATATTTTAGAAACCTTAATGGCTGCATATAAAGTTATGATTATAAAACACAAAAATAGTAATATACTTCCTAAAAATGCAGTTGCACAGGGGATTGTAAGGTTGCAGGGTACTTTCTATCTTGCTTTTTCTTCCATTTAGGGGGTCTTGTAAACTTTTGTCTTTTCCAGGGGCCACAAAATCTATAGCACACATTCTTAGTTCTGCTTTTTCCCTAGTGCCAAAAAGACTAGTCCAGAGGGTTGCATGAGGCCCCTTGGCAATCAGTTGGCCATCCCTGCTATAATGACATGACTAAGGGCCAGATTCTCTAAAGTTTGCTGCTCAGGAAAATTAAGAAGTCTCATCAGTACAGCAAATTCCTTCAAACAATGTAGGAAATGCAAATTTCAGTGCATATTCAATAGGTTTTTTTAATGTATGCTCCTATGTAAAAAGGCCAACTTTTTATGTGGGAGCTGCCCTATCATCCAATAAGCAATATAGTCGTACATCTCAGCTGTACATACTATGCACTTTAACTTAACCTCTTTTATCCAAAAAGATTTCTAACATATTTAGGTGCTGCTCTTTCATATACTGTATATATATATATATATGATAGAAACATTTTGAATCCCTTTAAGTATTCATTATGTCTAATAATTGCTACTCTTTTTGTTCGTTTATAACACAAGTAATTTGTGTTGGCAACCCATGTCTACATGCAAATGACTTTCCCAGCATATGAATTATATGCTTAAATATAAACTTATATTATAATATAAATGTTCCCCAATGTTCCCCCCTAGTACCCCAAAAAGAAAAACATCAGTGTTTTTAGAGTATATATAAGGAAATCAAGATCCAAATTTAATTATATTAACCCCTTTGCTGCTCATCATGACACATAGTCAACATCTGTACAATGCTTTTACAGACATCCCAACCTGCAAAAACTCATTTCAGGAAGGTGGCTTCACCGGCTTCTGCGCACCCCCCCCCCCCCCCAAAAAAAAAGTGGTTTAATGTCCCTTTAAATTGTTGCCTGACCAAATTATATATATATATATATATATATATATATATATATTTATTTTTTTTATTTTTTTTAATATATATATAATATATATATATATTAATATAAATATATAATGTTATCCACACTTTGTGCAGCTCATGGCAGAAATTGTAAAACTGAATTAGAAAACATCATTTTTTAGAATACCTTTCTCTCACCATTACAAGACACCCTCCCCTCTGTTACAGGCATAGGTTGCTCCATGGCCACCTGACCTCTTAAGAGTATGGGAGCCTGCACAATATAGAGGTATGGGAGCCTGCACAATATAGAGGTATGGGAGCCTGCACAATAGAGAGGTATGGGAGCCTGCACAATATAGAGGTAAGGGAGCCTGCACAATATAGAGGTATGGGAGCCTGCACAATAGAGAGGTATGGGAGCCTGCACAATATAGAGGTATGGAAGCCTGCACAATATAGAGGTATGGGAGCCTGCACAATAGAGAGGTATGGGAGCCTGCACAATAGAGAGGTATGGAAGCCTGCACAATATAGAGGTATGGGAGCCTGCACAATATAGAGGTATGGGAGCCTGCACAAAAGAGAGGCTCCATCAGAAGTGAAATCAGCTCTCAACATAATTCCATTCTCTCACCCCCTCAAATGCTCTCATTCAACCACAACCAACATAACCTTAAACTTAGCTCATTCTCCCCTGTTACTGATGAAGAAGTTTCGGCACTTATACTGCGCTCTCACCTCACTACCTGTCCCCTTGACCCTATCCCCTCACAGCTACTCGCCTCCCTCTCTGCCACCCTTACCCCTATACTCACACACACTTTCAACCTCTCCCTCAGCACCGGTATATTTCCCTCATCGCTGAAACATGCACTGGTCACACCTATCCTCAAAAAACCTTCCCTTGATCCTACCTCCCCATCCAACTACCACCCAATTTCCCACCTCCCATTTGCATCAAAGCTTCTCGAAAAACTAGCTTATGCATGCCTATCCCATTTCCTTACAATAAACTCCCTCCTTGACCCATTGCAATCTGGATTTCGTCCCCATCACTCCACAGAGACAGCAATTGTTAAGGTTACCAATGACCTACTTACAGCAAAATAAAAAGGCCACTTCTCTCTGCTTATCCTCCTTGATCTGTCCACAGCCTTTGACACTGTTGACCACCCTCTCTTGCTCCAAACCCTCCAATCCTTCGGCATCTGTGACATAGCCCTCTCGTGGCTCTCTTCCTATCTGTGAAACCGTACCTTTAGTATAGCCTTCTCTGGGGCCTCCTCTGCCTCGTCACCACTTTCTGTCGGAGTACCGCAAGGCTCTGTCCTCGGTCCCCTTCTCTTCTCAATCTACACGTCATCACTAGGTTCCCTAATAAAGTCCCACGGTTTACAATATCATTTGTATGCCGATGACACCCAAATCTACTTCTCTGCACCAGACATTTCTCCTTCCTTGCTAACCCGTGTCACTAACTGTCTTTCTAACATCTCCAACTGGAAGTCCTCTCACTACCTCAAGCTAAATCTCTCCAAAACTGAGCTCCTTATTTTCCCCCCTTCTTCTAAACTCTCTACCCCCAATCTCTCTATAACTGTCGACAACTCCATCATTACCCCTACCCCGCATGCCCGATGTCTCGGGGTCACATTTGACTCAGATCTTTCTTTCACTCCTCACATTCAGTCATTGGCTAAAGCCTGCCGCTTCCACCTTAAAAACATCTCTAAAATTAGACACTTCCTTACACAAGACACAAATAAGATTTTAATCCACTCTCTCATTCTCTCCTGCCTCAATTACTGCAACTCTGTCCTCTCTGGTCTCCCCACCTACCGCCTAGCTCCTTTAAATCCATAATGAATGCCTCTGCCAGACTCATCTTCCTTACACGTTGCTCTTCATCTGCTGCACCTCTCTGCCAATCTCTTCACTGGCTTCCTCTTGCCTCTAGGATCAAACACAAAACTCTCATTCTGACATACAAAGCCCTCAACTGCACTGCTCCCCCCTATATCTCATACCTTGTCTCCAGATACTCTCCCTCCCGTCCCCTTCGCTCTGCTCACGACCTCCTACTCTCCTCCTCTCTTGTCACCTCATCACACTCCCATTTACAGGACTTCTCCAGACTGGCTCCCATCTTGTGGAACTCTCTGCCTTACTTCACAAGACTCTCTTCTAGTTTTAAAAGCTTCAAGTGCTCCCTAAAGACTCTACTGTTCAGGGATGCATACAACCTACGCTAACCTTTCTTTATACCAGTTCCTCTCCTCCATTGCTATCCCCTGAACCCCCTTACCATGTAAGCCTAAGAGTCCAGCTGTTTGTGGATCACCTTCTCAAGAGCTGACTACAACAGTGCAACTCTTGGCAGGGCCCTCTACCCATTTGATCTCTATAATTGTTTTGTTGTACACCGCATTTGTTAATAGTGCTGCGGAATCTGTTGGCGCTCTACAAATAACCAATAATAATAATAATAATAATAATAGGAGCCTGCACAATAAAGAGGTATGGGAGCCTGCACAATAGAAAGGTATGGGAGCCTGCACAGAAGAGAGGTATGGGAGCCTGCACAATAGAGAGGTATGGGGGCCTGCACGATAGAGAAGTATTAGAGCCTGCACAATATAGAGGTATGGGAGTCTGCACAATATAGAGGTATGGGAGTCTGCACAATATAGAGGTATGGAAGCCAGCACAATATAGAGGTATGGTAGCCTGCACAATATAGAGGTATGGGAGCCTGCACAATATAGAGGTATGGGGGCCTGCACGATAGAGAGGTATGGAGCCTGCACAATAAAGAGGTATGGGAGCCTGCACAATAGAAAGGTATGGGGGCCTGCACGATAGAGAGGTATGGGAGCCTGCACAATAGAGAGGTATGGGAGCCTGCACAAGCCTATACAATATAGAGGTATGGGAGCCTGCACAATATAGAGGTATGGGAACCTGCACAATAGAGAGGAATGGGAGCCTGCACAATATAGAGGTATGGAAGCCTGCGCAATATAGAGGTATGGAAGCCTGCACAATATAGAGGTATGGGAGCCTGCAAAATAGAGAGGTATGGGAGCCTGCACAATATAGAAGCATGGAAGCCTGCACAATATAGAGGTATGGGAGTCTGCACAATATAGAGGTATGGGAGTCTGCACAATATAGAGGTATTGAAGCCTGCACAATATAGAGGTATGGGAGCCTGCACAATATAGAGGTATGGGGGCCTGCATGATAGAGAGGTATGGGAGCCTGCACAATAGAGAGGTATGGGAGCCTGCACAATATAGAGGTATGGAAGCCTGCACAATAGAGAGGTATGGGAGCCTGCACAATAGAGAGGTATGGGAGCCTGCACAATATAGAGGTATGAGAGCCTGCACAATATAGAGGTATGGAAGCCTGCACAATAGAGAGGTATGGGAGCCTGCACAATAGAGAGGTATGGGAGCCTGCACAATAGAGAGGTATGGGAGCCTACACAATAGAGAGGTATGGGAGCCTGCACAATATAGAGGTATGAAAGCTTGCACAATATAGAGGTATAGGAGCCTGCACAATAGAGAGGCATGGGAGCCTGCACAATAGAGAGGTATGGGAGCCTGCACAATAGAGAGGTGAGGAAGTCTGCACAATAGAGAGGTATGGGAGCCTACACAATAGAGAGGTATGGGAGCCTGCACAATATAGAGGTATGAAAGCTTGCACAATATAGAGGTATAGGAGCCTGCACAATAGAGAGGCATGGGAGCCTGCACAATAGAGAGGTATGGAAGCCTGCACAATAAAGAGGTATGGAAGTCTGCACAATAGAGAGGTATGGGAGCCTGCACAATATAGAGGTATGGGAGCCTGCACAATATAGGGGTATGGTAGCCTGCACAATAGAGATGTATGGGAGCCTGCACAATAGAGAGGTATGGCAGTCTGCACAATAGAGAGGTACAGAAGCCTGCACAAGCCTGCACAATATAGATGTATGGGAGCCTGCACAATATAGAGGTATGGGAGCCTGCACAAAAGAGAGGTATGGGAGCCTGCACAATAGAGAGGTATAGGAGCCTGCACAATAAAGAGGTATGGGAGCCTGCACAGAAGAGAGGTATGGGAGCCTGCACAATAGAGAGGTATGGGGGCCTGCACAATAGAGAGGTATGGGGGCCTGCATGATAGAGAGGTATGGGAGCCTGCACAATAGAGAGGTATGGGAGCCTGCACAATATAGAGGTATGGCAGCCTTCACAATATAGAGGTATGGGAGCCTGCAAAATATAGAGGTATGGGGGCCTGCACGATAGAGAGGTATGGGAGCCTGCACAATAAAGAGGTATGGGAGCCTGCACAATAGAAAGGTATGGGGGCCTGCACAATAGAGAGGTATGGGAGCCTGCACAAAAGAGAGGAATGGGAGCCTGCACAATAGAGAGGTATGGGAGCCTGCACAATAGAGAGGTATGGAAGCCTACACAATATAGAGGTATGGGAGCCTGCACAATATAGAGGTATGGGAGCCTGCACAATATAGAGGTATGGAAGCCTGCACAATAGAGAGCTATGGGAGCCGGCACAATAGAGAGGTATGGGAGCCTGCACAATATAGAGGTATGGGAGCCTGTACAATAGAGAGGTATGGGAGCCTGCACAGAAGAGAGGTATGGGAGCCTGCACAATAGAGAGGTATGGGGGCCTGCACAATAGAGAGGTATGGGAGCCTGCACAATAGAGAGGTATGGGAGCATGCACAATATAGAGGTATGGAAGCCTGCACAATATAGAGGTATGGGAGCCTGCACAATAGAGAGGTATGGAGGCCTGCACAATAGAGAGGTATGGGAGCCTGCACAATATAGAGGTATGGAAGCCTGCACAATATAGAGGTATGGGAGCCTGCACAGTAGAGAGGTATGGAAGCCTGCAAAAGCCTGCACAATATAGAGGTATGGGAGCCTGCACAATATATAGGTATGGGAACCTTCACAATATAGAGGTATGGGAGCCTGCACAAAACAGAGGTATGGGAGCCTGCACAATATAGAGGTATGGGAGCCTGCACAATAGAGAGATATGGGAGCATGCACAGAAGAGAGGTATGGGAGCCTGCACAATAGAGAGGTATGGGGGCCTGCACGATAGAGAGGTATGGGAGCCTGCACAATAGAGAGGTATGGGAGCCTGCACAATATAGAGGTATGGAAGCCTGCACAAGCCTGCACAATATAGAGGTATGGAAGCCTGCACAATATAGAGCTATGGGAGTCTGCACAATATAGAGGTATGGGAGTCTGCACAATATAGAGGTATGGGAGCCTGCACAAGCCTATACAATATAGAGGTATGGGAGCCTGCACAATAGAGAGGTATGGGAACCTGCACAATAGAGAGGTATGGGAGCCTGCACAATATATAGGTATGGAAGCCTGCGCAATATAGAGGTATGGGAGCCTGCACATTATAGAGGTATGGGAGCCTGCGCAATAGAGAGGTATGGGAGCCTGCACAATATAGAAGTATGGAAGCCTGCACAATATTGAGGTATGGGAGTCTGCACAATATAGAGGTATGGGAGTCTGCACAATATAGAGGTATGGAAGCCTAAACAATATAGAGGTATGGGAGCCTGCACAATATAGAGGTATAGGGGCCTGCATGATAGAGAGATATGGGAGCCTGCACAATAGAGAGGTATGGGAGCCTGCACAATATAGAGGTATGGAAGCCTGCACAATAGAGAGGTATGGGAGCCTGCACAATAGAGAGGTATGGGAGCCTGCACAATATAGAGGTATGAAAGCCTGCACAATATAGAGGTATAGGAGCCTGCACAATAGAGAGGTATGGGAGCCTGCACAATATAGAGGTATGGAAGCCTGCACAATAGAGAGGTATGGGAGCCTGCACAATAGAGAGGTATGGGAGCCTGCACAATAGAGAGGTATGGGAGCCTGCACAATATAGAGGTATGAAAGCTTGCACAATATAGAGGTATAGGAGCCTGCACAATAGAGAGGCATGGGAGCCTGCACAATAGAGAGGTATGGGAGCCTGCACAATAGAGAGGTATGGAAGTCTGCACAATAGAGAGGTATGGGAGCCTGCACAATATAGAGGTATGGGAGCCTGCACAATATAGGGATATGGGAGTCTGCACAATAGAGAGGTATGGGAGTCTGCACAATAGAGAGGTACGGAAGCCTGCACAAGCCTGCACAATATAGATGTATGGGAGCCTGCACAATATAGAGGTTTGGGAGCCTGCATAAAAGAGAGGGATGGGAGCCTGCACAATAGAGAGGTATAGGAGCCTGCACAATAGAGAGGTATGGGAGCCTGCACAGAAGAGAGATATGGGAGCCTGCACAATAGAGAGGTATGGGGGCCTGCACAATAGAGAGGTATGGGGGCATACATGATAGAGAGGTATGGGAGCCTGCACAATAGAGAGGTATGGGAGCCTGCACATAATAGAGGTATGGAAGCCTGCACAATATAGAGGTATGGCAGCCTGCACAATATAGAGGTATAAGAGCCTGAAAAATATAGAGGTATGGGGGCCTGCACGATAGAGAGGTATGGGAGCCTGCACAATAAAGAGGTATGGGAGCCTGCACAATAGAAAGGTATGGGGGACTGCACAATAGAGAGGTATGGGAGCCTGCACAAAAGAGAGGAATGGGAGCCTGCACAATAGAGAGGTATGGAAGCCTGCACAATATAGAGGTATGGGAGCCTGCACAATATAGAGGTATGGGAGCCTGCACAATATAGAGGTATTGAAGCCTGCACAATAGAGAGCTATGGGAGCCGGCACAATAGAGAGGTATGGGAGCCTGCACAATATAGAGGTATGGGAGCCTGCACAGAAGAGAGGTATGGGAGCTTGCACAATAGAGAGGTATGGGGGCCTGCACAATAGAGAGGGATGGGAGCCTGCACAATAGAGAGGTATGGGAGCCTGCACAATATAGAGGTATGGAAGCCTGCACAATATAGAGGTATGGGAGCCTGCACAATAGAGAGGTATGGAGGCCTGCACAATAGAGAGGTATGGGAGCCTGCACAATATAGAAGTATGGGAGCCTGCACAATATAGAGGTATGGAAGCCTGCACAATATAGAGGTATGGGAGCCTGCACAGTAGAGAGGTATGGAAGCCTGCAAAAGCCTGCACAATACAGATGTATGAGAGCCTGCACAATATAGAGGTATGGGAGCCTGCATAAAAGAGAGGTATTGGAGCCTGCACAATAGAGAGGTATAGGAGCCTGCACAATAGAGAGGTATGGGAGCCTGCACAGAAGAGAGGTATGGGAGCCTGCACAATAGAGAGGTATGGGGGCCTGCACAATAGAGAGGTATGGGGGCATACATGATAGAGAGGTATGGGAGCCTGCACAATAGAGAGGTATGGGAGCCTGCACATAATAGAGGTATGGAAGCCTGCACAATATAGAGGTATGGCAGCCTGCACAATATAGAGGTATGGGAGCCTGCAAAATATAGAGGTATGGGGGCCTGCACGATAGAGAGGTATGGGAGCCTGCACAATAAAGAGGTATGGGAGCCTGCACAATAGAAAGGTATGTGGGCCTGCACAATAGAGAGGTATGGGAGCCTGCACAAAAGAGAGTAATGGGAGTCTGCACAATAGAGAGGTACGGAAGCCTGCACAAGCCTGCACAATATAGATGTATGGGAGCCTGCACAATATAGAGGTTTGGGAGCCTGCATAAAAGAGAGGGATGGGAGCCTGCACAATAGAGAGGTATAGGAGCCTGCACAATAGAGAGGTATGGGAGCCTGCACAGAAGAGAGATATGGGAGCCTGCACAATAGAGAGGTATGGGGGCCTGCACAATAGAGAGGTATGGGGGCATACATGATAGAGAGGTATGGGAGCCTGCACAATAGAGAGGTATGGGAGCCTGCACATAATAGAGGTATGGAAGCCTGCACAATATAGAGGTATGGCAGCCTGCACAATATAGAGGTATAAGAGCCTGAAAAATATAGAGGTATGGGGGCCTGCACGATAGAGAGGTATGGGAGCCTGCACAATAAAGAGGTATGGGAGCCTGCACAATAGAAAGGTATGGGGGACTGCACAATAGAGAGGTATGGGAGCCTGCACAAAAGAGAGGAATGGGAGCCTGCACAATAGAGAGGTATGGAAGCCTGCACAATATAGAGGTATGGGAGCCTGCACAATATAGAGGTATGGGAGCCTGCACAATATAGAGGTATTGAAGCCTGCACAATAGAGAGCTATGGGAGCCGGCACAATAGAGAGGTATGGGAGCCTGCACAATATAGAGGTATGGGAGCCTGCACAGAAGAGAGGTATGGGAGCTTGCACAATAGAGAGGTATGGGGGCCTGCACAATAGAGAGGGATGGGAGCCTGCACAATAGAGAGGTATGGGAGCCTGCACAATATAGAGGTATGGAAGCCTGCACAATATAGAGGTATGGGAGCCTGCACAATAGATAGGTATGGAGGCCTGCACAATAGAGAGGTATGGGAGCCTGCACAATATAGAAGTATGGGAGCCTGCACAATATAGAGGTATGGAAGCCTGCACAATATAGAGGTATGGGAGCCTGCACAGTAGAGAGGTATGGAAGCCTGCAAAAGCCTGCACAATACAGATGTATGAGAGCCTGCACAATATAGAGGTATGGGAGCCTGCATAAAAGAGAGGTATTGGAGCCTGCACAATAGAGAGGTATAGGAGCCTGCACAATAGAGAGGTATGGGAGCCTGCACAGAAGAGAGGTATGGGAGCCTGCACAATAGAGAGGTATGGGGGCCTGCACAATAGAGAGGTATGGGGGCATACATGATAGAGAGGTATGGGAGCCTGCACAATAGAGAGGTATGGGAGCCTGCACATAATAGAGGTATGGAAGCCTGCACAATATAGAGGTATGGCAGCCTGCACAATATAGAGGTATGGGAGCCTGCAAAATATAGAGGTATGGGGGCCTGCACGATAGAGAGGTATGGGAGCCTGCACAATAAAGAGGTATGGGAGCCTGCACAATAGAAAGGTATGGGGGCCTGCACAATAGAGAGGTATGGGAGCCTGCACAAAAGAGAGTAATGGGAGCCTGCACAATAGAGAGGTATGGGAGCCTGCACAATAGAGAGGTATGGAAGCCTGCACAATATAGAGGTATGGGAGCCTGCACAATATAGAGGTATGGGAGCCTGCACAATATAGAGGTATGGAAGCCTGCACAATAGAGAGCTATGGGAGCCGGCACAATAGAGAGGTATGGGAGCCTGCACAATATAGAGGTATGGGAGCCTGCACAATAGAGAGGTATGGGAGCCTGCACAGAAGAGAGGTATGGGAGCTTGCACAATAGAGAGGTATGGGGGCCTGCACAATAGAGAGGTATGGGAGCCTGTACAATAGAGAGGTATGGGAGCCTGCACAATATAGAGGTATGGAAGCCTGCACAATATAGAGGTATGGGAGCCTGCACAATAGAGAGGTATGGAGGCCTGCACAATAGAGAGGTATGGGAGCCTGCACAATATAGAGGTATGGGAGCCTGCACAATATAGAGGTATGGAAGCCTGCACAATATAGAGGTATGGGAGCCTGCACAGTAGAGAGGTATGGAAGCCTGCAAAAGCCTGCACAATATAGAGGTATGGGAGCCTGCACAATATAGAGGTATGGGAGCCTGCACAATATAGAGGTATGGGAGCCTGCACAATATAGAGGTATGGGAGCCTGCACAATAGAGAGGTATGGGAGCCTGCACATAATACAGGTATGGAAGCCTGCACAATATAGAGGTATGGCAGCCTGCACAATAGAGAGGTATGGGAGCCTGCAAAATAAAGAGGTATGGGAGCCTGCACAATAGAAAGGTATGGGGGCCTGCACAATAGAGAGGTATGGGAGCCTGCACAAAAGAGAGTAATGGGAGCCTGCACAATAGAGAGGTATGGGAGCCTTCACAAAAGAGAGTAATGGGAGCCTGCACAATAGAGAGGTATGGGAGCCTGCACAATAGAGAGGTATGGAAGCCTGCACAATATAGAGGTATGGGAGCCTGCACAATATAGAGGTATGGAAGCCTGCACAATAGAGAGCTATGGGAGCCGGCACAATAGAGAGGTATGGGAGCCTGCACAATATAGAGGTATGGGAGCCTGCACAATATAGAGGTATGGGAGCTTGCACAATAGAGAGGTATGGGGGCCTGCACAATAGAGAGGTATGGGAGCTTGCACAATAGAGAGGTATGGGGGCCTGCACAATAGAGAGGTATGGGAGCCTGCACATAATAGAGGTATGGAAGCCTGCACAATATAGAGGTATGGCAGCCTGCACAATATAGAGGTATAAGAGCCTGAAAAATATAGAGGTATGGGGGCCTGCACGATAGAGAGGTATGGGAGCCTGCACAATAAAGAGGTATGGGAGCCTGCACAATAGAAAGGTATGGGGGCCTGCACAATAGAGAGGTATGGGAGCCTGCACAAAAGAGAGTAATGGGAGCCTGCACAATAGAGAGGTATGGGAGCCTGCACAATAGAGAGGTATGGAAGCCTGCACAATATAGAGGTATGGGAGCCTGCACAATATAGAGGCATGGGAGCCTGCACAATATAGAGGTATGGAAGCCTGCACAATAGAGAGCTATGGGAGCCGGCACAAAAGAGAGGTATGGGAGCCTGCACAATAGAGAGGTATGGGAGCCTGCACAGAAGAGAGGTATGGGAGCTTGCACAATAGAGAGGTATGGGGGCCTGCACAATAGAGAGGTATGGGAGCCTGTACAATAGAGAGGTATGGGAGCCTGCACAATAGAGAGGTATGGGAGCCTTCACAAAAGAGAGTAATGGGAGCCTGCACAATAGAGAGGTATGGGAGCCTGCACAATAGAGAGGTATGGAAGCCTGCACAATATAGAGGTATGGGAGCCTGCACAATATAGAGGTATGGGAGCCTGCACAATATAGAGGTATGGAAGCCTGCACAATAGAGAGCTATGGGAGCCGGCACAATAGAGAGGTATGGGAGCCTGCACAAAAGAGAGTAATGGGAGCCTGCACAATAGAGAGGTATGGGAGCCTTCACAAAAGAGAGTAATGGGAGCCTGCACAATAGAGAGGTATGGGAGCCTGCACAATAGAGAGGTATGGAAGCCTGCACAATATAGAGGTATGGGAGCCTGCACAATATAGAGGTATGGGAGCCTGCACAATATAGAGGTATGGAAGCCTGCACAATAGAGAGCTATGGGAGCCGGCACAATAGAGAGGTATGGGAGCCTGCACAATATAGAGGTATGGGAGCCTGCACAATATAGAGGTATGGGAGCTTGCACAATAGAGAGGTATGGGGGCCTGCACAATAGAGAGGTATGGAAGCCTGCACAATATAGAGGTATGGCAGCCTGCACAATATAGAGGTATGGGAGCCTGCAAAATATAGAGGTATGGGGGCCTGCACGATAGAGAGGTATGGGAGCCTGCACAATAAAGAGGTATGGGAGCCTGCACAATAGAAAGGTATGGGGGCCTGCACAATAGAGAGGTATGGGAGCCTGCACAAAAGAGAGTAATGGGAGCCTGCACAATAGAGAGGTATGGGAGCCTGCACAATAGAGAGGTATGGAAGCCTGCACAATATAGAGGTATGGGAGCCTGCACAATATAGAGGCATGGGAGCCTGCACAATATAGAGGTATGGAAGCCTGCACAATAGAGAGCTATGGGAGCCGGCACAATAGAGAGGTATGGGAGCCTGCACAATAGAGAGGTATGGGAGCCTGCACAGAAGAGAGGTATGGGAGCTTGCACAATAGAGAGGTATGGGGGCCTGCACAATAGAGAGGTATGGGAGCCTGTACAATAGAGAGGTATGGGAGCCTGCACAATATAGAGGTATGGAAGCCTGCACAATATAGAGGTATGGGAGCCTGCACAATAGAGAGGTATGGAGGCCTGCACAATAGAGAGGTATGGGAGCCTGCACAATATAGAGGTATGGGAGCCTGCACAATATAGAGGTATGGAAGCCTGCACAATATAGAGGTATGGGAGCCTGCACAGTAGAGAGGTATGGAAGCCTGCAAAAGCCTGCACAATATAGAGGTATGGGAGCCTGCACAATATAGAGGTATGGGAGCCTGCACAATATAGAGGTATGGGAGCCTGCACAATAGAGAGGTATGGGAGCCTGCACATAATAGAGGTATGGAAGCCTGCACAATATAGAGGTATGGCAGCCTGCACAATATAGAGGTATGGGAGCCTGCAAAATAAAGAGGTATGGGAGCCTGCACAATAGAAAGGTATGGGGGCCTGCACAATAGAGAGGTATGGAAGCCTGCACAATATAGAGGTATGGCAGCCTGCACAATATAGAGGTATGGGAGCCTGCAAAATATAGAGGTATGGGGGCCTGCACGATAGAGAGGTATGGGAGCCTGCACAATAAAGAGGTATGGGAGCCTGCACAATAGAAAGGTATGGGGGCCTGCACAATAGAGAGGTATGGGAGCCTGCACAAAAGAGAGTAATGGGAGCCTGCACAATAGAGAGGTATGGGAGCCTGCACAATAGAGAGGTATGGAAGCCTGCACAATATAGAGGTATGGGGGCCTGCACAATATAGAGGCATGAGAGCCTCCACAATATAGAGGTATGGAAGCCTGCACAATAGAGAGCTATGGGAGCCGGCACAATAGAGAGGTATGGGAGCCTGCACAATAGAGAGGTATGGGAGCCTGCACAGAAGAGAGGTATGGGAGCTTGCACAATAGAGAGGTATGGGGGCCTGCACAATAGAGAGGTATGGGAGCCTGTACAATAGAGAGGTATGGGAGCCTGCACAATATAGAGGTATGGAAGCCTGCACAATATAGAGGTATGGGAGCCTGCACAATAGAGAGGTATGGAGGCCTGCACAATAGAGAGGTATGGGAGCCTGCACAATATAGAGGTATGGGAGCCTGCACAATATAGAGGTATGGAAGCCTGCACAATATAGAGGTATGGGAGCCTGCACAGTAGAGAGGTATGGAAGCCTGCAAAAGCCTGCACAATATAGAGGTATGGGAGCCTGCACAATATAGAGGTATGGGAGCCTGCACAATAGAGAGTTATGGGAGCCTGCACATAATAGAGGTATGGAAGCCTGCACAATATAGAGGTATGGCAGCCTGCACAATATAGAGGTATGGGAGCCTGCAAAATAAAGAGGTATGGGAGCCTGCACAATAGAAAGGTATGGGGGCCTGCACAATAGAGAGGTATGGGAGTCTGCACAAAAGAGAGTAATGGGAGCCTGCACAATAGAGAGGTATGGGAGCCTGCACAAAAGAGAGTAATGGGAGCCTGCACAATAGAGAGGTATGGGAGCCTGCACAATAGAGAGGTATGGAAGCCTGCACAATATAGAGGTATGGGAGCCTGCACAATATAGAGGTATGGGAGCCTGCACAATATAGAGGTATGGAAGCCTGCACAATAGAGAGCTATGGGAGCTGGCACAATAGAGAGGTATGGGAGCCTGCACAATATAGAGGTATGGGAGCCTGCACAATATAGAGGTATGGGAGCTTGCACAATAGAGAGGTATGGGGGCCTGCACAATAGAGAGGTATGGGAGCCTGCACAATAGAGAGGTATGGGAGCCTGCACAATATAGAGGTATGGAAGCCTGCACAATATAGAGGTATGGGAGCCTGCACAATAGAGAGGTATGGAGGCCTGCACAATAGAGAAGTATGGGAGCCTGCACAATATAGAGGTATGGGAGCCTGCACAATATAGAGGTATGGAAGCCTGCACAGTAGAGAGGTATGGAAGCCTGCAAAAGCCTGCACAATATAGAGGTATGGGAGCCTGCACAATATAGAGGTATGGGAGCCTGCACAATATAGAGGTATGGGAGCCTGCACAATAGAGAGATATTGGAGCCTGCACAGAAGAGAGGTATGGGAGCCTGCACAATAGAGAGGTATGGGGGCCTGCACGATAGAGAGGTATGGGAGCCTGCACAATAGAGAGGTATGGGAGCCTGCACAATATAGAGGTATGGAAGCCTGCACAAGCCTGCACAATATAGAGGTATGGAAGCCTGCACAATATAGAGGTATAGGAGTCTGCACAATATAGAGGTATGGGAGTCTGCACAATATAGAGGTATGGGAGCCTGCACAATATATAGGTATGGGGGCCTGCACAATAGATAGGTATGGGAGCCTGCACAATAGAGAGATATGGAAGCCTGCACAAGCCTACAAAATATAGAGGTATGGGAGCCTGCACAATATAGAGATATGGGAGTCTGCACAATATAGAGGTATGGGAGTCTGCACATCTCACCTATATATATATATATATATATATATATATATATATCAGGTCTGTTGCTGTCTAGCACCCCTCTAGAGTACAGTAGAGATCAGGAAGGAGGGAAAAAGTCTAGAGAGGAATGCAGTAACTATTTACATTGAGCTATAACGGAACAGTGACACCTAGAGGTAGAAATGAAAAGTGCAGGCACACATTTGATTTTCTCTGGTACCGCTATTTCCTGGAGAATGTGTTTCATTTGCAGGTGTCACGGAGCCGCTATTTCAATGCGGGAGGCTCCCGGACCTTCCGGGAGAGTTGGGATGTCTGCTTTTAGTGCAGATGAAAACCTTGTGTCGTCATACTTATCCCCTTATTCCTGATGGTATAGTGAACAGGTATTGCCAGGGAAATCCAGGGATGCAAGTGATGTCACCATAAGGATAACCCCTTTCTTTATTTATTTTATAAATATAAATATTTATATTTGCGAATATAGTCTGGATCACTGAAGGGAATGATTTTGTGCACCAGCACTCTAGCTCATAAGGTATATATACTTATTAAACCAGACCGAGCACCCCGTCCCCAATATTGGTGTAGTGCTAGTGCCACTCTTCCTTTCTTTAACATAAATATATATATCTCTACCTATATATTAGGACTGCAACAACTAATCGTTAAGACTGATCATAAAAATAGTTGTCAACTAATCTTATTATTGATTAGGTGATCTGTGATTATTTTTTCAGTTGAATGGCACCAGCTGCTTCACTCCGATGAACTCCTGCACATGGTATTGTGCAAAGCAATTGTATTTATGTATGTATGTGAAGAACATTGGAATGTAAAATATTTACAGTAAATATACAGTAAAACACATTATAAAATATTAAATATGAATAAAAATGATTTTTCTTGTTTTCATGTATTTGAATGGAAAGGGCTCCAAAGTATATATACATATGTATATATGTGTATGTATGTATGTATGTATATACATTACAGCTCTTTCCATTCCAATACCTTGTCAAATACCATATGCCTTTTGACTCTAATAACTCACGTGTCATAGTATAAATCTGATGGTTCAGCTGAAAACCCCCAAAAAAATGAATATATAATTTTTGTGGGTTTCTAACTAAAATTACCTACAGTGGGACTTAAAGGGCCATGATACCCAAATATTGAAACACAGGAAAGTGATGCAGCATAGCTGCAAAAAGCTGACTAGAAAATATTACCTGAACATCTCTATGTAAAAAAGAAAGATATTTTACCCCAAAATGTCCTCAGTATTCACACCCTATTGTAAAAGAATTTAAGCAGCAAATCAGTATGCCTAACTTTTAAAGCCATGAAAGGGTTCTTCCCATGATATATTTTTTTTATCTCATCTTCATAAACAGAATTTTAACCGTTGTTGTACTGTAAAGTAAACTGAAAAGTGACGAGGTTTAAAATTTAACCAAAAGCTCCAAACCTCACCGTACAAAACAAGGTAAGGCAAGGGAGCGAGCTTCATGCACACTCATCTTATTTCCCTATTCAGTTCAAGGACGTTTACTATGAAATCTCATGAGATCGCAGTAAAAAAGTTCATGACCTCAGCACTGCTGATGCTGATTGGCTGCAGTTCATTTCTTAATTATTTTTATTTTATCTGCAGCTTACTGCACTGCACTTACTCTGATGAGCTGAGGTAAAATATCTTCCATTTTTACATAGAGATGCTCAGGTGATATTTACCTGTCAGCTTTTTACAGTTAGTAGGGTAAGATTAGGATTGCACTAAAAAAAGGCTAGGGCAGAGAGAATAAGTGTGATATGTGTTTGGTTATAAGTACTCTATGTCATATGTCAACACCTGACAGACATCGCCACAATACAACCCGATCAAGTACGATCGGGTTGATTGACACACCCCTGCTGGTGGCCCATTGGCCGCGAGTCTGCAGGGGGCGGCGTTGCACCAGCAGCTCTTGTGAGCTGCTGGTGCAATGCTGAATACGGCGAGCGTATTGCTGGATCAGGTCCGCCAGACCTTGATACATATGCCCCCATGTATCTATGTAACACAATGAGCTCAAAAATAGAAACAATTTATAGTAAAAACAATGCAAATGGTTCCTGGATTGTGGCGTTGATGATATTAGTCTAGTAGTCCCAGAGAATAGTCTATAATAAATCTGTGTTTAATCCTAAAGTGATGATGTGTCAAAAAATGTAGTTAATGTGCAAAAGAGTCGGTGTGTGCAATAAAAACACACTAATGGTGGGGAGCAATATTCCTCAAAATTTTCAAAAATAAAAACACATTAAAAAAAATGATGGGAAAAAAAATGAAAAAAATGAGTGAAAAATGGGATAAAAATGGATAAAAAAAATGGGTGTCAAAATGAATAAAAAAGAAGAAGGAATAAAAATGAAAATTTGAAAAAAAAAATTAAAGTGTGGGTAAATGCCCAAAAAATAATATGCGAAATATCCAAAATATAATATTATAATATATTATAATTCCATTGGAAAAAATAAGTGAAGGGAAATCCTCGCCTAGATTACGAGTTTTGCGTTAGAGGCTGTGCGGTTTATGCTCACTGCTCACTTACAGACAGCGCTGGTATTACAGGCTTTTACAAACCCGGCGTTAGCCGCAAAAAAGTGAGCGTAGAGCAAAATTTTGCTCCACATCTCACCTCAATACCAGCGCTGCTTACGTTAGCGGTGAACTGGTAAAACGTGCTCGTGCACGATTTCCCCATAGGACCAATGGGGGGAGAGCCGGCTGAAAAAAAGCCTAACACCTGCAAAAAAGCAGCGTAAAGCTCCTAACGCAGCCCCATTGATTCCTATGGGGAAGCACATTTTATGTCTACACCTAACACCCTAACATGAACCCCGAGTCTAAACACCCCTAATATTACACTTATTAACCCCTAATCTGCCGCTCCGGACACCGCCACCTCCTACATTATACTTATGAACCCCTAATCTGCCGCCATCAACATCGCAGACATCTACATTTTATTTATTAACCCCTAATCTGCCACCCCCTATGTCGCCGCAACCTACATTCATTTATTAACCCCTAATCTGCCGCCCCCAATGTCGCCGCCACTATAATAAAGTTATTAACCCCTAAACCTACGTCTAACAATAACACCCCCTAACTTAAATATAAATTAAATAAATCTAAATAAAATTTCTACAATTAACTAAATAATTCCTATTTAAAACTAAATACTTACCTATAAAATAAACCATAAGCTAGCTACAATATAACTAATAGTTACATTGTAGCTAGCTTAGGGTTTATTTTTATTTTACAGGCAACTTTGTATTTATTTTAACTAGGTACAATAGTTATTAAATAGTTATTATATATTTAACAACTACCTAGTTAAAATAAAGACAACTTTACCTGTAAAATAAACCCTAACCTAAGTTACAATTACACCTAACACTACACTATAATTAAATTAATTACCTAAATTAAATACAATTAATTACAATTAAATAAAATTATCTAAAGTACGAAGAAAAACCCCACTAAATTGCAGAAAATAATAAAGAAATTACAAGATTTTTAAACTAATTACACCTACTCTAATCCCCCTAACAAAATAAAAAAGCCCCCCAAAATAAAAAAAGTCCTACACTAAATTACAAATAGCCCTTAAAAGAGCCTTTTGCGGGGCATTTCCCCAAAGTAATCAGCTCTTTTACCTGTAAAAAAAAAAAAGTACAAATACCCCCCCAACATTAAAACCCACCACCCACACAACCAACCCTATTCTAAAACCCACCCAATCCCCCCTTAAAAAAACCTAACACTAACCCCTTGAAGATCACCCTACAGTGAGAATTCTTCACCCAACCAGGCAGACGTGTTCCTCCAGACGGGCAGAAGTGATCCTCCAGACAGGCAGAAGTCTTCATCCAGACGGCATCTTCTATCTTCATTCATCCGGCGCGGAGCGGGTCCATCTTCAAGACATCCGACGCGGAGCATCCTCTTCTGTCCACGGCTGATGACTGAATGAAGATTCCTTTAAATGACGTCATCCAAGATGGCGTCCCTTCAATTCCGATTGGCTGATAGAATTCTATCAGCCAATCGGAATTAAGGTAGAAAAAATCCTATTGGCTGATGCAATCAGCCAATAGGATTGAACTGGCATTCTATTGGCTGATTGGAACAGCCAATAGAATGCCAGCTCAATCCTATTTGCTGATTGGATCAGCCAAGATTGCATCAGCCAATAGGATTTTTTCTACCTTAATTCCGATTGACTGATAGAATTCTATCAGCCAATCGGAATTGAAGGGATGCCATCTTGGATGACGTCATTTAAAGGAACCTTCATTCAGTCATCGGCCGTGGACAGAAGAGGATGCTTCACGTCGGATGTCTTGAAGATGGACCCGCTCTGCGCCGGATGGCTGAAGATAGAAGATGCCGTCTGGATGAAGACTTCTGCCCGTCTGGAGGACCTCTTCTGCCCGGCTTGGATGAAGACTTCTGCCCGTCTGGAGGACCACTTCTGCCCGGTTGGGTGAAGACGTCTCACGGTAGGGTGATCTTCAAGGGGTTAGTGTTAGGTTTTTTTAAAGGGGCATTGGGTGGGTTTTAGAGTAGGTTTGGTTGTGTGGGTGGTGGATTTTAATGTTGGAGGTATTTGTACTTTTTATTTACAGGTAAAAGAGCTGATTACTTTGGGTCAATGCCACGCAAAAGGCCCTTTTAAGGGCTATTTGTAATTTAGGGTAGGGCTTTTTTTTTATTTTGGGGGGCTTTTTTATTTTGTTAAGGGGATTAGAGTAGGTGTAATTAGTTTAAAAATCTTGTAATACTTTTTATTATTTTCTGTAATTTAGTGGGGTTTTTTTTCGTACTTTAGATAATTTTATTTAATTGTAATTAATTGTACTTAATTTCGTTAATTTATTTAATTATAGTGTAGTGTTAGGTGTTAGTGTAACTTAGGTTAGATTTTATTTTATGTATTTAGTTTTAAATAGGAATTATTTAGTTAATGATAGGAATTTAATTTGATTTATTGTAATTATATTTAAGTTGGGGGGGTTAGGGTTAGACTTAGGTTTAGGGGTTAATAACTTTATTATAGTGGTGGCGCCGTTGGGGGCGCAGATTAGGGGTTAATAAATGTAGTTAGGTTGCGGCGACATTGGGGGCGGCAGATTAGGGGTTAATAAATATAATGTAGGGTTCAGCAATGTTGGAGGCAGCAGATTAGGGGTTCATAACTATAATGTAGGTGGCGGCGGTGTCCGGAGCGGCAGATTAGGGGTTAATAATATTATGCAGGTGTCAGCGATGTTGGCGGCGGCACATTAGGGGTTAATAATATAATGCAGGTGTGGGCGATGTCGGGGGCGGCAGATTAGGGGTTAATAAGTGTAACATTAGGGGTGTTTAGACTCGGGGTTCATGTTAAGGTGTTAGGTGTAGACATAAAAAGTATTTCCCTAATGGAATCAATGGGGCTGCGTTAGGAGCTTTACGCTGCCTTTTTGCAGGTGTTAGGTTTTTTTTCAGCCGGCTCTCCCCCATTGATTCCTATGGGGAAATCGTGCACAAGCACGTTACACCAGCTCACCGCTAATGTAAGCAGCGCTGGAATTGAGGTGAGATGTGGAGCTAAATTTTGCTCTTCGCTCACTTTTTTGCGGTTAACGCCGGGTTTCTAAAAACCCGTAATACCAGCGCTGTCTGTAAGTGAGCGGTGAGCTTAAACTGCTCGTTAGCACCGCACCACTCCTAACGCAAAACTCGTAATCTAGGTAACAGTGTTTAGTTAAAAGAGGTAATCCCAGTAATTTCCCCGGTAATGTCTAATTTAATACTTATATCATTTATATTAGTTATCATCCAATTATTTTAATTTACCTTAATCTTGTCATCAGTTTATTCACTATAAATTCTCAGTTCCTTATAATTATGTTGTATAATATGTACCTTTAATATATTTTTGTATTATATTCGCATTAATATGAATATTTATTTATATTTTTATTTAGTATTTTATAGTAGGCTATCACTGTTATAAGTGTGATGGTGGATCTTTCTGCCAAATAGTTTTAGTTTGATCCGTTACGGGGTTACCAGTTCCAACTTAACACTGTGTGTCTGCGTCAATATATGGGCGTGGCTATATGTTAGGCCCGTGGTTTCTTTCTTCAATAGGTAGACTTCCTTGAGTGGGTCAGTGACGTCAGACAATGTCCGTTTGACTAAGACGCATATCATGGGACCTTTATCACTGATCGCTCATATTGATATCCAGTGGTGTGATTGTGATTACCATCTTTGTGACTATCTAGAACATGGTATTTTATTAGGTTTATATTAAACTTTACTAGGTCGGTAGCATAATATGACATTGATGATACTTGACACCCCCTCACTCATAGTTATGTTAGGAGATTTCAACTTAAATGACATGACTTTTGTTGGTGGGTGGTCTGTGATTCTATTATTGATTTATTTATAATTGTTATTGGAGAGATATATCTGGAAGAATTTATTATACATTTTATTGATATGTTATATACGTCATCCAGAGGGTGTGTAATCATTCTGTATGATGATTGGTTGTTTGTCCTGTTAAATATAGCAGCTGTGAGATTGTTTGTATAGCCTGAGGAAACGGTGCTGTGCCACTGAGAAACGCGTTGCTGTAGTTTTAATATGAAGTTTTAAATAAACTTTTTATCCACATCTTTCTGCTGTTATCTTTCCCTTCTGGATTTTTGGACTGCCTATC
Organism: Bombina bombina; assembly: GCF_027579735.1. Lineage (NCBI taxonomy): Eukaryota > Metazoa > Chordata > Amphibia > Anura > Bombinatoridae > Bombina > Bombina bombina. The sequence goes on along the minus strand of NC_069503.1, from coordinate 161,975,507 downwards.
TTTTTGGGACTTTACACCCCTCTGCTTGCTGCTGATTGCTGGTTTGCTGTGTGTTTTTTTTCCCTGGACTCCTTCAATTGTGGGACAAGGATTACACCTGTTGCTGAGCAGCCTGTCAGTCTGCCGGACGACACTTTGGATCCGGCCTGTCTGTTTAGCACTAATGGTGCTTCTCCCATATGAGTAGGATTGATTACTTCTGTTCATTTTATTGTGTGACCCTCTGATTTGCACTATGTGGCACCTTCTATTTTTTGTATCATTGTGTCGAGATGTTGCTTTGGATAACTTGGAAAACTAGTTTACAATCACCTAACTCACTTCCTGTCCACCAACTCCTTGCTTGACCCCCTGCAATCTGGATTCCACCCCAAACACTTAACTGAGACTGCCCTTACCAAGGTTACGAATGATATTCTTTCTGATAAAAGTAATGGCCACTACTACATACTCATCTTACTTGACCTCTCAGCTGCCTTCGACACAGTTGACCACCCCCTCCTCCTACAGACCCTTAGATCTTTTGGCCTCTGTGACACTGCTCTTTCTTGGATTCACTCTTATCTTTCTCATGGGTCTTTTTCTGTGTCATTTGCTGGTGACTCCTCCTCTCCAATGCCTCTGTTTGTTGGAGTACCTCAAGGATCTTTTCTGGGTCCTCTACTCTTCTCCATTTATACTTCTTCACTGGGTAAACGTGTCAACAGTTATGGTTTCAAATACCACCTCTATGCTGATGACAACCAGATCTACCTCTCTACCCCTGCTCTCTTTCCCTCTGTCCTCTCTCATGTCAGCGACTGATTTTCTGGTATTTCTTCCTGGATGGCCTCTCACTACCTAAAGATTAACATGTCCAAGACTGAGCTCCTTCTAATCCCCCCTCAAGCTCTACGCTAACTTCTGACTTTTCTATCTCTGTTGACGGCATCACCATCTCCCCATTGCCTCAAGTCCGCTTGACTCAAATCTGTCCTTCGTCCCCCACATCCCCACACTACGCAATATTTCCAAGATTCGCCCTTTGCTGAGCACTAACACCACAAAGCAAAGAATCCACTTCCTTGTTATTTCCCGACTTGACTACTACAATAACCTACTTACTGGCCTTCCTCTTTCCCACCTCTCCCCCCTTCAATCTATCCTAAATGCCTCTGCCAGGCTAATCCACCTTTCCCGTCACTCTATTTCTGCTGCACCTCTCTGCAAGTCCCTTCATTGGCTCCCCATTCACAGCAGAATTAAATTCAAAATCCTCACCCTTACATACAAAGCTCTCACCAACACCACTCCCCACTACCTATCCTCTCTAATCAACAAGTATACTCCAGCCCACCCACTAAGATCCAATAATGACCTGCTCCTTGCATCTTCGACTATCACCTCTTCCCATGCTAGACTGCAGGACTCCTGTAGTGCAGCTCCTACCCTCTGGAACACTCTCCCTCGTCCTGTCAAGCTTCCCCCTAATCTTTCTTCTTTTAAATGCTCCCTGAAGAATTTTTTGTTCAGAGAAGCCTACCACCCAACTCAATAATAAATTAATTTCCCTTACCTAACATTTCCCTCTAACTCTGCATTAAAATCTTTCTCAATCTGGCAGTCCTCACCTTCTGATTCTCAACCTCCTACCCTTCTAGATTGTAAGTTCCCACAGGAATAGGGTCTTTAATTCCTCCTGTATGTGTTTGTAAAAATTTTTCTTGTCTCTTACAAGTTTTATAACATCTAAATGAATTGTACCCATGGACAGCGCTGCAGAATATGTTGGCGCTTTATAAATAAAGTATAATAATAATAATAATAGTATGCTTTGTATTTAAAAAGTAGTCAGCCGGGTCTTAAGCACTAAAGGCAGTTGAAGAGGGTGGGGCAGATGGGTAGAGGAGAGATTTGAAAGTAGAGAAGAGTAGTTTAGGGTTGGAGGAAAGAGTAGATATAAGAAAAGAGAAGTATGTTTGTTTGGCTAAGTGAAGGGCAGTTGTGTATGAATGACAAATTAACTTTAGGTGGGTGAAGTCAGATTCAGAGTGGGAATTCCAGCAGTGCAGGAGAAGTTTTGCAACTAGCATGTTTGCTGAGAGTGCCGGAGTTGTAACTGATGACATGGGGTTTTGTGCAGCTGGGGAGGAGCAAGATGTCTAGTGCAGTTAGAGGAGAAAGTATTGTTATAGTGAGCTGTAGCAAGATCAGGGCAGCTTATAGTGGAAGTGAGATGTTGAAAAAGTTTGGAAAATTTGAGAGGATCTACAGCATGTAGATTTCTAAAGGTGTGAGGGCGAGATGGAGAAGTGGGTTTAGCCAGTACATTAAGAATATAGGTGAGCAGGTGGTAGTCTGACAAGCGAAAGGGGTGACAAGTGACTTAAGATACATAGCAGAGGTAGGAAAATACCAGGTCGATAAAGTGTCTGTCACGGTGAGTAAGGAACAGTACGGATTGTGAGAACGAAGGAGGATGTGAGTTAAAGAAGTTTAGAGGCAGGAGGGGCAGATGGGTTATCAATGGGGAGCTTGAAGTCCCCCAGTATCAGAGCAGGTATACTTGAAGAGAGAAAGTGAGGTAGCCACTTTCAAAACATCACCGGTAGTTACAACAGTGTACAATTTAACTGCCTCATCCAAAACTGTGCCGCTCAGTTATCCAACCGGGGTTGTGATAAACAAAGGCTAGCTTTGAACTTTATTCCAGAATACCATACATAAAAGTTCTTAGCCAAATTATAGGGAGTTCAGCAAGATGTATTTGCTGCCTTTACCGCATATAACCAGTACTTAGGGTGGGAAACCTGTATAAGATTCACGTCTTAAGCCAATGTATGTTTAACTCTTTTACTGGGGCTTAGCCAGGATTTTTATTTTAAGGCACCACTCTACAACTCCACACAAAATTTTAAGATACATTGCATCATTCCACAGTGAAATCCGTGTAACGTTCAAAAGATGGCTTTCTCATTCTGGAAAATTGTATATTTGATTAATTAATTAATTAATATTCCACTCATGCAGAAAATACATTACAAAATACATCAAAATCTAAGTTGTTGTTCGAACCCATAGGATATCTTGTTTTCAAGGTATAAATTCACGTCTCCCTTATCAATCACAATAAATCTTAGAACGGGTACATATTCATTTTGTCTAGTAGCATTTGTATTTCTTGTATATATATCATCACAATATTCTTGTATTCTATCTTTTAACATTCATTTTGTTTTACCAATGTAGAATAGGGGGCAGGAGCAATATAATAAAGATAAGTATACCATCAGTACATGCCATTTTTTATTCAAAAGACGGCACAGATCAGACCAATGGCAATATTAGGTAGATATAAATGTAACCCATCAGTCCCCATTTGTCTTCTTAGCCCTTATCCAGGCCCTGCTTATACATCTCTTGGAGTAACCCCTCTTTTTAAATCTAGAGCTCATCCTAGCAGTGTTTACCTCAAACTTATTCCTGGAGTAACAGTCCCTACTCAATCTTAAAATTGACCTACCGGAAAACCTCTCTTAAGGTGTTACTGATGTTCACTAATGGTCTCCATTACACTTATTGTAGCCGTCTTTTTCCTAAAGATCTGACACTATACGATTGCCTTCCTTCTTAATTTTTAGATCAAAAATTCCAGTTCTTTCTAATAGGTCTCAAGAGTTATGAAGATATTTCTATCATTAACATTATTAGATCAGCAACAAAGCTCTTTAGTACATAAAGTGGACAGTCCTACAAAATTAGGATGTTGAACAACTAATCTTTGGACTGTGATACAAAAGATAACGTTACGAGGGCTGAAACAAGAGCGTTAAAAGATCTGATCGAAGTACAATGTCTAGTAATAAAAGTACGATGGAGCCCTTTGAGGTTATGTAGATGAAAATATGTTAAAGCATATTTATGCAATATTTATATTTAATAACTTTTTATACTGTGTATTTACTGTATGTATCTTACATTCCAATGTTCTGCACATAGCATATCTGCACCTATATATAGGTTTGTGGGAGAGTGGGGTGTTAGTTTTTTCCACACTTTTTTTTCTCCATTGATTTCTATGGGGAAATATTTTATCAAAGGAGGAATATGCGAAGTTCAACTTTTTACGCACCAGCAAGGTCACTACCAGTGAAGAGTCTGTTTCTGCTTTTTACTTATGTAAGTGGGACATGCACTATAGGCTCTGTTTCAAAGATTAAAATACTTTCAAGGCCATTGTCTACTCCGCCATCTGCTGTAGAATGCATTACCATGTCCACCAGGAGTAGGATATATGCAGGGCCAACCGCTACCACAACTAGCAGCAGCAGGATTAGCAGTAATGGTTGTATAAGTCCACCCATAAAATAAAAGTGGACAGTTAGGGGATCTGAATGTGAAGGTACTGAATTGACATTGTTTGGACTAGAGAGGATGTGGTGTGTGTTAAATGAGAGTGTGTGATGTGTGTGTGTTGTCTGAGAGGGTGTGTTGTTTGTGTGTTGTATGAGAGGGTGTGGTGTGTGTGTTGTATGAGAGGGTGTGGTGTGTGTGTTGTATGGGAGTGTGTGTGCTGTGTCTGAGTGTTTATGAGAGTGTGTGTAGTGTGTCTGTGTGTGGAATGAGAGAGTGTGGTATGGCTGTGTTTTGTATGAGAGTGTGTGGTGAGTGTGTTGTATGAGAGGGTGTGGTGTGTGTATGTTGTATGAGAGGATGTGGTGTGTGTGTGTGTGTGTGTTAAATGACAGTGTGTGGTGTGTGTGTTGTATGAGAGGGTGTGGTGTGTGTATGTTGTATGAAAGGATGTGGTGTGTGTGTGTGTGTGTGTGTGTGTGTGTTAAATGAGAGTGTGTGGTGTGTGTTGTCTGAGAGTGTGTGATGTATGTGTGTTGTATGAGAGGGTGTGGTGTGTGTGTGTTGTATGAGAGGGTGTGGTGTGTGTGTGTGTTGTATGAGAGGGTGTGGTGGGTGTGTTGTATGGGAGTGTGTGTGCTGTGTCTGTGTGTTTATGAGAATGTGTGTAGTGTGTCTGTGTGCGGAATGAGAGAGTGTGGTATGGGTGTGTTTTGTATGAGAGTGTGTGGTGTGTGTGTATTGTATGAGAGGGTGTGGTGTGTGTATGTTGTATGAGAGGATGTGGTGTGTGTGTGTGTTAAATGAGAGTGTGTGGTGTGTGTGTTGTATGAGAGGGTGGGGTGTGTGTATGTTGTATGAGAGGATGTGGTGTGTGTTTGTGTTAAATGAGAGTGTGTGGTGTGTGTGTGTTGTCTGAGAGTGTGTGATGTGTGTGTGTGTTGGATGAGAGTGTGTGATGTGTGTGTGCTATGTGAGAGTGTGTTCTGTGTGTGTTGTATGAGAGTATGCGGTGTGTGTGTTGTTAGAGAATGTGTGTTGTATGAGAGTGTGGTGTATCCTGATCAGATACGATCAGGATGATTGACACCACCTGCTAGCAGCAGATTGGCCGTGAATGTGCAGGGGGCGGCATTGCACATGCATTTCAGCAGATGTTGGGCAGACATGATCCGCTACAGCTACGAAATATAATGAATCTACCCCATAGTCACATCAAATGTAGCTCAGACAAATATTGCTTGAAGTGGTCTTTTGTTAGTTACAGGTGCATATGACTCCCAAACCCAGCCAATGACTCAATGATTCAAGACTAAGGAAAGACCCCCCTGTAACCATTTTATGTTTATGTGCTCACAGTAGACCCCATATAAGACTAAGGTGCCCTGAATCGGCTGTACATGCACCTGCTATCTGGGACTCATAAGTCAAAATCCAGGGGACAGCACAGTACGAGGGATGTCAGATGCACTAGAGGCATCTGTGCCTTCTGGGCTAACAGCAGAAGCAAGGAAGTTGTTTCCAAATGATGTAAGTTTGTTCTTAAACTTAGATCTTTTTACCCTATTTAAAAGACCTTTTGACCTTTTTATAATGTTGCAATGTGTATTATCAGAATATAAAAAAACATTGAAACCAAACAGATCTGATGCCAAACTTTTATTGATGAAACAGGGTTCTCAAACCCAGATGAAAGTTTCAAATTGAGGTTTCTCTGGCACATCTCTTACCCAACAGACAGCAGGAAAACATTTTTACTCTAAACTATAACGCAACTCTAGAATTACAGTACACAAGGGAAAAGGTCATTACAGGTTAAAAGCATTACAAGCATTATTATTAATGCCACAAAACATCTGTCAACAAACACAAAACATTACTTTTAGATATTGTATGAACTGTAAAGAGGTAAAGAGAACACAAATTAGTTAATACTATCAGTAAACGGGTATATTTAATATAATGACACTTTGTTCACGCTACCAACAGCATGTTCACTGGCACATAATATAGGAGAATCAAATGTTAGGTGTCGTGTGAATTAAACTTCACATAACTATACCTTTTTTTATTAATATAACTGCTCAGTAAAATATATTAGAGAATAAAAAGAGATTTATTAAATTCTTTCAAATGACATAACTACCATTAAACTCATTCTTCCAAAAAAAAAAAAAAATGGATTTAACAGGGATAATACTAATTGGCTTGCTCTCTGCGTTAAGCTTTGGGAGTAGTAGTACGCATATTGTACCCTTGGAGTTGTGCTTCCAGAATCTTGTTATCAAGTAATAAAAATGTAAAAGTGCTTAATGTTACTAATTTACTGAGCAGCATTTTATGGTAACTCTACACATACATTTTGGCACTCATGTTGACATGTGCACAATTATTTGTAGTGATTGTTTAAATGGACATAATAGTCAAATTGAAACGTGCACGAGTATATTCCAGTTTTAAATAAAAACATGTTTTGCAAAACACACACAAAAAAAATGCTTCTATTAAAGGAAATGGCTGTTTTAGGGGGCGTATGTCCATATGCTACACGTGTCTCGTGATCCCACATTCAAATGCCACACCTGCTCAGAGAGTCAGTGGTAACTTATATGACATAACCTGACATGATACTCACCACTGCAGGCTCTATGTCCATGTGCATTGTTATAATGCAGGTGCACTGGCACATGCAACATATATACATACTCCCCCAAAACTCTAATAGCTTTTAATAAAAGAATTTCTGCAAATACAGGCAAATTGCAAAACTGCTTCTAATGAAGTTGAAATACAAATTTCAGTTTTGACTATTATGTCCCTTTAACCATCACCACAGCATTGCCCCAATAAATAATAAATAGACCTTTATTTAAAATGCATGCTGAGAAACTGCCATGCTAACAACGTTATCTAAAATACGGATTCCAAGAATATTATGCAGAATATGTGTCATGTGTCACACAGCCAAGTTTTGGCTTAATTGGCATGACATAACTTTCCCATCTCTTAGGTTAATATTCTTATTGTGTCGTAGAAACTATAATGCAAGTTTTCAGTATGCAGACAGCAAACTGCATAACCTGATTATAAACAGACATTTGTTTGTAGTATTTAGTATTTCTCATTTTATTATTAGCGTTTTACTAAAGAACAGTTATCACTGTCTCTCTGTTTTCTATAAACAAGGTCAAACCTTGGAATATATTAAATATTTGTCATTGTTATAACTTATTTTTTTACACGTCTTTGTAGGTTACTACATAAAAACTATCCCTTGTTGTTTAATGGCAACAATTCACCGAATTTCAGTGTTTGAAACACTGAATACTTGTGTTGCATCTGATATTGCCAATATCTGATGTATTAATGTAAACATCATTACTGTTTTAAACCATATATCATAATAAAACAAATGCCTAAATATTTATCAGTATAGTATTCTCCCGAAAAATACAAGGTGGAGAGTTAGGCCTTTTAATAGCTTTAGATTTGTAATCTTTTTTTTTCTTCTAGCTCATCATAGTTTCACTATGGAATGCCACTTTTATATTATTTGTACATTTTTAATCTAAGTTGAGAAGTGTTCCCTTTAAGACTGGAAAGGTTTATAAATCCCTGTATTTCATTTCTATATCACTCCTGTTTGAAGATTTTTTTTGTTCTCTTTGCTTATCTGTTCTTGTGCCGTCTTCTCTCCATATTCCCCCAATATTCTCTTCCCTTAATGTTGGGAAGGGTCTTTTTTGCTTATGTGCAATGTTACAGTTTCTCCAAGAGTTCCATAACTTAGGGTTCTTGTTGAAACAGCAGTTTTAAAACTGGCTTGTCCATTGTCTACAGAACGTTGAACTTCAGTACAGAATGAGGGCTTGATGTTAAATGAAGGCTGTTCAGGAGATAACATACCCCCACTGGCTCCAGTAGTGCAGGCTTCGTTTGTATGAAAAGAAATATTTGAGGATTCCATCAGATTCATCCTACTCATTCTTGATGCAGCCACAAATATGCCTTCAGTAAGATTATCTTTGAAGCCACTGAAAAAGCTTTGCCTTGGTTTTGATACAACAGGTCTTCCCACATTTAGCAGTACAGGCTTGCCAATAGTAGGTTCATTAATTTCAGCATGTAAGACAGAGATCTCACAAGGTGCATCTGCTGTAACATTTGGATCATCTTCATCACAACCATAGGTCTCCCCTTGGCCTGGAACATAATCTTCAAGATCTTCCAAAGTTAAAACTTTTCCATCACGGGTAAGAATTTTTTGATCTCTGTTTCTTATGTCATCTGACTCTTGATCTGATGGTTCCTCAATAATAGCATCTTCCTCCTCAACAGGCCATTTCTTATTCACATCAGTTACATTTCCTTCAGAATCTAAATTCACTGGTATGGACTTATATTCACCAGATATACTAAATACAACATCTCCTACTACAGAAGACACTTCTGGAGATTCTGACCTTGTTGGAATGTTGCAGCAGTCTTCTGTAGAGCAAATTTGTTCACCTGCATTAGAATGACAGAATGCATCATTATCCAGATTTTCTGACACATATTGACAGTTTATGTTTTCCTTATCAACCTCAGAATCTACTTCTTCCATTTCATATTCAATTGATGGGATCTCTATATCTGAAAGGCTACACGAAGGAAATGAAGACTTAGATTCTTCTACTAATTTATTGTTGGAGTTATTTGTGTTTGGATCATCATCAGGGGAACGTCTTGGTCTTGGCCCATGTGGAGGGTATTTTCTTCCACCCATAGCATCTTTTTCTGGTTTTGCTGGAGAAGTACCTCTCTTTCTAGTGGGCTTTGGTGATTTTTTCACCTTGAATTCAATTATCTCCTCAACTTCTACCCATTTGGTTTTTTGCTCATCAGGTCTAGAGTATGCACCTCGCTCATTGTCTGGCTCGGTTACATAAAGGGTGGGTACTACAGTTCTTCGAACATCTTGCTCAGATCTATATGTTGGTTGCTTGACTCTTGATATAATATGAGGTTCTGGTGTTGATGTTTCAGATCTTGGAGTCCTTGAGGGAGACTGGCCTGAAGCTGGACGTGAAGGAGAGATACCAGGAGACATCCTCCTTCTCATCCTTGGACTTTTCACCACAGTTGTAATAGTCTCCTCTCTAATGATGTAAATGTGTGAATAAACACTTGCATGAATATATGAACCATGAATATACATCTGGCAACTACACATTGCATGCTTGATTAATTTTGTGAGCCTCAAAGTTCACTCTAGCAGCCATGCTATGTTGTGCACACAAGTAAGAGTGTGAGTGTATAAAATATTATGTAAAAACCAAAATACAGTTTAGTTTACAATTGCCATAACTTGAAAACAAATACTCAGCATGTAAAATGTATACTTTTTTTGTTACAGATTTACAACTCGGTTACTAGAAAGTCATGCAAAGCAGGTGATTAAGAGGTTAAGGTGTTCATCAATAATGTTTACTGTGATGCTAAGCAAGTAATACATGCTATTGTAGTAAACTGAGAGGTAATAGAGATACAACTTACTTTATGATTTCAAGCCAACTTATGGAACCAAGCCCACAGTGTAGGATTTTACAATCTTAAAGGGACACTGAACACAATTTTTTTTTCTTTCGTGATTCAGTTAGAGCATGCAATTTTAAGCAACTTTCTAATTTAGTCCTATTATCAAATTTCATTCATTCTCTTGGTATCTTTATTTGAAAAGCAGCCTGGGTTCTTGCTGATTGGTGGATACATTCACCCACCAATAAACAAGTGCTGTCTGGGGTCTGAACAAAAAATTGGCTAGCTCTTTAGCCTAGATGCCTTCTTTTTCAAATAAAGATATCAAGAGAACGAAGAAAAATTGATAATAGGAGTAAAAGAGAAAGTTAATTAAAATTGCATGCTCTATCTGAATCATGAAAGAAATAATTTGGGTTCAGTGTCCCTTTAAAAAAAAAGCCTTATGCAAAAGTATAGAAAATTACTTATATTGTATTCCAGTATCAGTAAAAGCAAACTACTAAAATTTGGAATTACTCAAAGGGATAGCTACATTAAAGGGATTTTTAATCTTACATGTTGCAAGTGTTACACAAATTTGGGTATAAAATATATGCAATTTAAAGTGTATATATTTGTGATAACTGTGAAGCACAGAAAGTTCACAACTACACCCTCCCTCAAATAAAAAAAAATATAATAATAATAATTGTGTCCAGCCAATTAGAAAGCAGAACAGTTATATAATGTGAATGGAACAACCACACCCCACTGTGAAACAGGAAGATGGGCAGAGCCATGATTAAAATGACACACTGCAGCATTACAAGTCCGTCTATAATTACGTATTTGTTATTCAAAGATTACAATCTCCTGATTTCAATTCATTACAGAAAAGTGGGATTTTTTTTCCAGCTATATGCAACCTTTTCTATTATATATATTAAATAGTATCCTAGACATATAGGACCAGATTATGAGTGGACAGCAAAATATCGCTTTCTCGAGCGCAATATTTGTGCTCCGCTCAGTATTACCAGTGCACGCAAATGTGCATTGGTATTACAAGTATGGGGCAATGCGAACACGACCTTGCGTTCGCATTGCACGGAAGCTTTGCGCTCACAAGAGCACGTTTTTATAGGCTCCAATGGGAGCCTTGTTGTCATGCCGTCATACACGGCATGAGAACCTAACACAGCGAATGGGCTAAGTCGTGCTGCGATGGGCAGCAAATGTAAATATATATGTACTGTATATGAATATATACATATATTTATGAGTTAATATGTGTATTTACACATAACACATAAATATATATGTATATAAGCAGATACAGTACATATATATTTACAGGGATAACACAGTCCCCATAGACCACAAGGTAAAGGCAATTTTCAGTGACATTTTTTTTCCTAACACCCCTGAACCGCTCACTTTAACTCCTAAAAACTTTAAAAAATTAAAAATACTATTTTTTTACATTAATATTTTTATAATTATAGAACCTCACACTTATGTTTGGGAACAAATGGGGTTTGTGTTTGCAATTTCCAACCACTTGTAATGGCTGGTTATTTACTGCGCACACGTAAATGGGCAAATTTTCCTGTTTATGGGCGCACAATAAATTAGTGCTCCACTTGTAATCTAGCACATAGTAGTTTAAAAGAAATATGTCATTTAACCAAATATCATAATTTCAAAAGACCTCCTTTTACATACTATGGTGGACAACACCATTCAACAAAAATGCTAACTACAACACTGTCAGCGACTTATGAAAAAGTGTCCCCTTTCAATTAAATCAGTCAAATGCCATTGTGTTACTTTGTGTAGTACTTTTAGATTGTCTTGCTTATAGGGTTGACAGCTGGAATACTGGACAATCTAACTGGGAACGATGGTCTGGGGGTCATACAATGCTTCCCGCACTAAAGCTGTTTATTTTTCTCATCTAAAGGGACAGTCAACTCAAAAATGTTTAAAAAGATAGATAATCCCTTTATTACTCATTCCCCAGTTTTGCACAGAAAACATGGTTATATTAATATACTTTTTACCTCTGTGATTATCTTGTATCTAAGCCTCTGCAGACAGCCCCATGATCACATGGCTATTTATTTATTATCTATTGACTTGCATTTTAGCCAATTAGTGCTGTGTTGTGCACAACCCACGGGTGTGAGCACAAGGATATCTATATGGCTCACATGAACTAGCACTCCCCTGCTGTGAAAAGCAAATAAAAAAGCATGCGAAAGAGGATGTCTGTAGTGGCTTAGAAAGAGGCAGAAAATTTAGAGGTTTAAAGGTTATAAAGTATATTAATATACTGGGGAATGGGTAATAAAAGCATTATCTATCTTTTTAAACAATAACAATTTTGGTGTTGACTGTCCCTTAAGCAGTCTTTTTACCCCTTGACTGCCAGTAACATACAAATAAATAATGGTACGTCCACTGGTTGCCAGACATGTAAATAATAGAGATTTGACCTCCTTGACTGCTCCTCACTTCTTTCTGCTCCACATTTGGAATGCATTAAAGCATAGGATGGCTTTTTCATTTAACACTTGGGGACTTTAAAAGAAAATTGACATTTAATTGCCCAGTATTTTTAAGAATATTTTACTGGACAGCCTGGTAACATACTGGACTGTCCATTTGAATACTGGACTTCTGGCAACCCTACTTGCGTATGCTAATAATTATTTACTATTTACGTTTCTCTTAAATACATGCAAATGCTACGTGGTAATTATTCATTTAGATTAGAGTCAGTAAACCTTTGTGTTACGTTATAAAGAAGTTATTTTTAGATTAAAAATCAGTGATAAACTGCCTCAAAATCTGTGGGTTTAGGTAAGATGAAAATTTCTCTGTTACTTGATTTTGACTGCACGAATATATAATTTGGCTTTTGCAATCCTATATAATTCATGTGCCCTATATAAAAGAATACTGACAGATGCCATGGTAAAACTGTGTAAAAATAATGATTAACACAACATGAATATATGTTCGTTACACTGAACTTTATGTCACAAAGAGGGAACATTGGAGGTGTTTAATTATCTGTCCTTTTTCTATTAAAGAGACATTAAAGGTTCTCAAAAACATTCTGATTTAATTAGGTGTTATTTTTTAAATTATTTATAATAATTCCTAATGGGAACCTGTTACATTTTAGCTGCCATTTTACAGGAGTCAAAAGACTGTGACTGTGCAAGCCCATGCGTTATTGAGTAGTGGCTTTGGTACAATGATTGGTTTGTTCTCAGCCAATCCAAAGACACTACTCCGCTAACTCTTAAGCAAGCGCTTTTTATGTGGCGTGGGAAGCTTTGCTTGCACAAGGTGTTTCAGTTCTGGAAGATTTGCTAAAATAAAACCAATATGCACTATAAATATATTTTTTATTAGAGGGACACTGAACCCAAATTTTTTCTTTCGTGATTCAAATATAGCATGCAATTTTAAGCAACTTTCTCATTTACTCCAATTATCAATTTTTCTTCATTCTCTTGATATCTTTATTTGAAAAGCAAAACTGAAAGTTTAGATGCCGGCCCATTTTTGGTGAACAACCTGGGTTGTTCTTGCTGATTGGTGGATAAATTCACCCACCAATAAACAAGTGCTGTCCAGGTTCTTAACCAAAAATTGTCTGGCTCCTTAGCTTAGATGGCTTCTTTTTCAAATAACGATAGCAAGAGAACGAAGAAAGAATGATAATAGGAGTAAATTAGAAAGTTGCTTAAAATTGCATGCTCTATCTGAATTACCAAAGAAAATATTTGGGTTCAGTGTCCCTTATAAAATAACTTATTCTGTATACCTATAGCATAAATAACTGCCAGCTTTTGCATAAGATTACTGATAAAATTACTTCTCGCATAACTTTCCAGCTCCAAACTCAGCTCTGAATCACTTAGAACCTGTGATTTTAAGATGGGGTTTATTAAATGTGAAATGGCTCAGTCTCAAACATAAACTGTTATCTTTTATGGTGACGCATTGTATAACATTGCCTGCATATACTTTACTTAGCCGTTAATCCTGCTAATTATCAACATTTTCAATTTCTTTTAGCACTGATTTTATTATATTCACAGCTTCCCTGAGGTGTTACAGATGCAAAAATAAATTTGTCACATGAGTTTCAAAAGCATAACATAGAAGACTATATGCTATAATTATTGGGAACCACTAACCAAGTAATTAATATGTTTGTTTGTTTTTAAATAGAATAAAAGGAAATTTGAAATTTTAAAAAATGCTTCTAGTAAGAGGTTCTGCATATGATCTGCCAGGTATATAGTGTTAATTTATGTGCATGTGCAGCATCGTCTAATGCATGTTCTGACTTAAAGCTTTAACGTGTCACATGATGGCAAGGTTGCTAGGTGCATGCAAAAGACAGTAATATACATAACTATTTTATAGTTATCATATTATATTATCGCTTGCCAACCCCATGGGAACCACTAAGATTTATGGGAATTGTAGTTCCTGCACATGTGACTCTACCCTTCAATGTGATTAAGTTGAAGTTTACTGTGTCTGGGGGAGCGAACAAACAGAGCATTAATGATGGATTTTAGTGCAGGTTTCAGCACTTCTGTGATCTTTGAAATGGTAAATTTATAGACCACCAATATCGTTATTATTATTTGGGATGGGTTGCTCCTTGTATATATATCTTGTGATACTTAACACCTTTGGCTGGATTATGGGCTGATGTTTACTGGACTAATGTAAACTGGGGTTTTAATTGCTTGAACCATTGAAATGGTAAAGTATGGAAATTGGTGGTAAAAACATCTATCTCCCTTAAAGTCTATGGAGAATTTTTATGTTACCACCAGTTTTCAAACTTAACCACCTCAATGGAAACTAGACCTTAGTTAATGAGTATGACCAGGTTAGATTGAAGCGTTATTCTTACACCACTGTGCTAATCTGTGACAAAAACATAATATTTCCATGATAACAAAACTCTCTCTAATACCACTGATAATTACATTTGTTTCGCTATGGTTAGCTTCTGTCGCGATAACCAATTTTGCGATTGTGCAAGTATTACAAGTTTCAAGTAAACGTATTCGCTTAAATGGACACTGAACCCAATTTTTTTCTTTTTCGTGATTCAAACAGAGCATGCAATTTTAAGCAACTTTCAAATGTACTCCTAATATCACATTTTCTTCATTTTCTTGGTATCTTTATTTGAAATGCAAGAATTTAAGTTTAGATGCCGGCCCATTTTTGGTGAACAACCTGGGTTGTTCTTGCTGATTGGTGGATAAATTCATCCACCAATGAACAAGTGCTTTCCAGGGCCTGAACCAAACAAATAGCTTAGATGCCTTCTTTTTCAAATAAAGATAGCAAGAGAACGAAGAAAATTTGATAATAGGAGTAAATTAGAAAGTTGCTTAAAATTGCATGCTCTATCTGAATCACAAAAGAAAAAAAATTGGGTTCAGTGTCCCTAGTTTCCATTGAGGTGGTAAAGTTTAGAAACTGATGGTAAAAATACCTATCACCATTAAAGTCTATAGAGACCTTTTATGTTACCACCAGTTTCCAAGCTTTACCATCTCAATGGAAACTAGGCCTAAATTAGAGCACTTTATTAAAGTTATAGTTTTACCACAATACTAATGTTTTTAAGTGTTTTTATAGGGAGATAGTCTCCATCACTTATAAGCTATCTTTGTACAAAGTCATCTACTCTTTCCCTAGTGATTGTTATACCAGCTGCAGAGTATAAAATGTATGAGAAATTGCATTTTCAGGTTTATTTGTGTATATGAAGTAGCTGGTTTTGTGCTTTTAAACCACAGCCTATTACAATGGGTTGAGCTTCAAGTAATATCATCTCATTATTTTATCATCTTGTGTACACACACTTGCTTCTTTATCTTATATTTGTCTGGAAAACTAAAGCTCAATACATAGAGAGAATAATGGAAAATTATCATTTTATTACTTAAAGGGACATAATACTCATATGCTAAATCACTTGAAACTGATGCAGTATAACTGTAAAAAGCTGACAGGAAAATATCACCTGAGCATCTCTATGTAAAAAAGGAAGATATTTTACCTCACAATCTCCTCAGCTCAGCAGAATAAGTTCTGTGTAAAAAGTTATACTCAGCTGCTCCCAGCTGCAGGTAAAAATAAAAAAAAAAATGAAGAAATGAACAGCAGCCAATCAGCATCAGCAGTGCTGAGGTCATGAACTCTTACTGTGATCTCATGAGATTTGACTTAACTCTCATGAGATTTCATAGTAAGCTTCCTTTACCTGATTGGTGAAATAATATGAGAGTTCACGAGGCTCATCCTTTCAGCTGTCCCAGGACAGACACACTAAAATGCTGCTTAGAAATCCTTTACAATGGGAGGTGGCTACTGAGGAACGTTTGAGGTAAAATATCTTTCTTTTTTACATAGAGATGTTCAGGTGATATTTTCTAGTCAGCTTTTTACAGCTATGCTGCATCACTTTCAAGTGTTTAAACATTTGGGTATTATGGCCCTTTAACTATCCTGCACCCCACTGTGAGTTTAATGTCTTCTGCTGGCTGTGTTTACTTAGGCTATTCAATAGCTGAAACTCCAGTATCAAAACGTTCAGTATAGGTTAGGAAACCACAGGCTAAATCAGCTATTTCAAATGCCAAAATAGGGGTAAAGGAGCTACTTGTAAACTATTGAATACACTCCAGCAGGTAAAATGGATCATTAGCAACAATTTAAATGGGAGATTTTTTTGGGGTGAACTGTCCCTTTAAGTGTAGTGTATTATAGGTTTACACTTGTGCTGTATTACTCCATAGTAATGATAAATGTTTACTTAAAGGGACAGTAAAGTGAAAAATAAAATGTTATGTTGCAAACAGAGCATGCAATTTTAAACACCTTTTCAATTGACTTCTATCACATTTATTTTGATCTCTTGGTATTCTTTGTTGAAGAGCATAGATAGGTAGCCTTAGGAGCTGTAATACACTACTGGGAGTTAGCTGGTAATTGGTGGCTGCACATTTATGTCTCTTGTCATTGGCACAACCAATGTGTTCAGCTAGCTCCCAGTTGTTCATTGCTGTTCTTGAGCCTACCTAGATTGTCTCCTCAACAAAAGATAGCAAAAGAACAAAGTACATTTGATAATAGAAGAAATGTAGAAAGTTATTTAAAATTGTGTGCTCTATCTGAATAACAACAGTTTCATTTTGGCCTTACTGTTGCTTTAAGTGCTTTTTATGGATAAACTTCTTGCTACCAGAGATGCATGAATTATGAAGCAATGTAGATTTGACAGACAAGGCAATAAACAGATATACTGGCACTAGAGTGCAGCAATAAAGATATCATAGGCTGCATTAAAGGAACATGAAACACAAACTTTTTCTTTCATGATTCATTGTTCTCTTGGTATCTTTTGTTGAAAAGCCTATCTAGATAGGATCAAAAGCTGGGAGCTAGCTACTGATTGGTGGTTGCATATATATGCCTCTTGGGATTGGCTTACCAGTGTGTTCAGCTAGTTCCCAGTAGTGCATTGCTGCTACTTTAAGAAAGGATACCAAGAGAATAAAGCAAAATTGATCATAGAAATGAAATGTAAAATTGTTTACATATGTATGTATGCTCTACCTGAATCATGAAAGAAAATGTTTGGGTTTATTGTCCCTTTCAACCTTGGTCCTTGATAACAGGTCCAAATGCAAATACCAGCACAAAATA
This sequence comes from Bombina bombina, assembly GCF_027579735.1. Lineage (NCBI taxonomy): Eukaryota > Metazoa > Chordata > Amphibia > Anura > Bombinatoridae > Bombina > Bombina bombina. The sequence goes on along the minus strand of NC_069503.1, from coordinate 161,957,909 downwards.
CCACCAATGGCTGAGATCCACACGTGTTATATGGAAGCAGGTTAGAAAGTCGTGCAGCGCAAGCAAAGACACACAAGGGAACACATAAGAAAAGCCGCACTTACATGATGATGGTTTTCTTGGGGACTTTAGTCTCTTGTTCAGTGACTACAAAGAAAACAGTATGAACAGCATGGGGTTAGATAAATGCAAAGCTGGAATGATTGATCTTATAGTGTTAAGTTCTTTAACCAAAATGAACAAAAAAAAGCACACATGCTACCTGCTCCCTAGACAATGCACCCATAGGCAATTATTAGTCTGTATTGCAAAAATAAGAAATGTCATGAAATGGTACTTCCTGCTCCTATGCAAGTTCTAATGCCAAAGGGACAGTACAGTCCTACATTCTGTAACATACATGTAAAGGTCTGTAACATACATGTAAAGGTCTGTAACATACATGTAAAGGTACATTCTGTAACATACATGTAAAGGTCTGTAACATACATGTAAAGGTCTGTAACATACATGTAAAGGTCTGTAACATACATGTAAAGGTACATTCTGTAACATACATGTAAAGGTCTGTAACATACATGTAAAGGTCTGTAACATACATGTAAAGGTCTGTAACATACATGTAAAGGTCTGTAACATACATGTAAAGGTACATTCTGTAACATACATGTAAAGGTCTGTAACATACATGTAAAGGTCTGTAACATACATGTAAAGGTACATTCTGTAACATACATGTAAATGTGCATTCTGTAACATACATGTAAATGTCTGTAACATACATGTAAAGGTACATTCTGTAACATACATGTAAAGGTTTGTAACAAACATGTAGAGGTGCATTCTGTAACATACATGTAAATGTCTGTAACATACATGTAAAGGTACATTCTGTAACATACATGTAAAGGTACATTCTGTAACATACATGTAAAGGTCTGTAACAAACATGTAGAGGTGCATTCTGCACATTCTGTAACATACATGTAAAGGTTTGTGACAAGCATGTAAAGCTACATTCTGCAACATACATGAAAATGTCTGTAACATACATGTAAATGTGCATTATGTAACATACATGTAAAGGTCTATAACAAACATGTATAAGTGCATTCTGTAACATACATGTAAAGATTTGTGACAAGCATGTAAAGGTACATTCTGTAACATACATGTAAAACTACATTCTGCAACATACATGTAAAGGTGCATTATGTAACATGCATGTAAATGGTTGTAAGATACATGTAAAGGTACATTCTGCAACATACATGTAAAGGTTTGTAACATACACGTAAAGGTACATTCTGTAACATACATGTAAAGGTCTGTAACATACATGTAAAGGTCTGTAATATACATGTAAAAGTCTGTAATATACATGTAAAGGACTGTAACATACATGTAAAGGTACATTCTGTAACATACATGCAAAGGTCTGTAACATACATGTAAAGGTCTGTAACATACACGTAAAGGTACATTCTGTAACATACATGTAAAGGTCTGTAACATACATGTAAAGGTACATTCTGTAACATACATGTAAAGGTACATTCTGTAACATACATGCAAAGGTCTGTAACATACATGTAAAGGTCTGTAACATACACGTAAAGGTACATTCTGTAACATACATGTAAAGGTCTGTAACATACATGTAAAGGTACATTCTGTAACATACATGTAAAGGTACATTCTGTAACATACATGCAAAGGTCTGTAACATACATGTAAAGGTCTGTAACATACACGTAAAGGTACATTCTGTAACATACATGTAAAGGTCTGTAACATACATGTAAAGGTCTGTAATATACATGTAAAAGTCTGTAACATACATGTAAAGGTCTGTAATATACATGTAAAAGTCTGTAACATACATGTAAAGGACTGTAACATACACGTAAAGGTACATTCTGTAACATACATGTAAAGGTCTGTAACATACATGTAAAGGTCTGTAATATACATGTAAAAGTCTGTAACATACATGTAAAGGACTGTAACATACATGTAAAGGTACATTCTGTAACATACAGTACATGTAAAGCTACATTCTGTAACATACATGTAAAAGTATATTCTTCTATAAAAATAGAGGCTCAGATTACAAGTGGACAATTGATAGCACAGAGTATTACAAGTCAACGGTAAAAATGAATTACCAGAAAATGTTTAGTGTTGCTGACATCTATTTAGTGTGCCCTATACTTTCAATGGAGAGTGCAACCACTCTAAATATCACTCATATTACAATTTGTGAGTTATGTGCTACGAGCAAGCCCAACACATAACAGCGCAACTTGACACCTGAAGTAATGTGTTAGGGCTACAAGAAAAGTATACAAATATATTAAAGTACACTTGTTTATATACATATTACATTTGAAATATATGTTTATTATTGAAAAAATGTATAAAAAGTGCTTTAACGGTATATGGTATATGACAAGGTGTTTGACAGAGAAGGATTCAAAGGTATATAAATATATATATATATATATATATATATATATATATATATATATATGTGTGTACATATAGATAGATATTTATATATATATTTAAAAAAACTGCATATCTAGTTTATATATATATAAAGATAGATATAGATAGATATAAAATATACAGATATATATATATTTAAATAAAAATAATATTTTCTCCTGAGTGAAGAACAATGCTATTTCAATTATATCTTAACGCACCTTCGGCTTCAGCGCAGTTTGGTTAAGCGACCTCTAGATGTTAGCTTGCCTAAAACTTTCATCAAAAGTAAAAACATTTTACTTTCAACTTGTAGTATGTGCATAATAGGTACGCTCCTGATTTAACATGAATAATGTTTGCACCCAATAGTGCTAAAAATTTTGAGCTCCACTTGTAATATATCACAGAATGTTTTATTTTGTTAGAGCAATTTATTTAAAAAACAACTTTTGTTTTATTTTTACTATGTCTTTAATCTCCTAAAGAAGATGCAGATGACTAGCCAATCAACAGCAAGCTTAGTGAATCTGCAGCAGAATGGGGGTGTTCCAGGAGTGCAACTCTGACTACTTGTTAAACTTTTTGAACGAGTTAAAGACATAAGAAGGGTATTTCTTTAAAAATAAAATGCTTTAAAGGGACACTAAACCCAATTTTTTTTTCTTTAATGATTCAGATAGAGCATGCAATTTTAAGCAACTTTCTCATTTACTTCTATTATCACATTTTCTTCGTTCTCTTGCTATCTTTATTTGAAAAAGAAGTCATCTAAGCTAAGGAGCCAGCCAATTTTTGGTTCAGCACACCTGGACAGCACTTGTTTATTGGTTCTGTCCAATCAGCAAGGACAACCCAGGTTGCTCACCAAAAATGGGACGGCATCTAAACTTACATTCTTGCTTTTCAAATAAAGATACCAAGAGAATAAAGAAAATTTGATGATAGGAGCAGGGCCGGCTCAACCATGGGACCAAGTGGGTCCAAGGGACCCAGGCAGCACTTGACAAGGGGCAGCACTTTTGTGACTTAGTCAGTCACTGTCAGACCCAGACCATTATGCACAAAGACACAGAATCGGTAAGGGGTGACATTAAAGGTGGGACAAGTGCACCTCTGCCCTAACTTCCTTCCCACTTATTGCACAATTGTGCATAAGCATTGGTTGCATGCAGGTAGGCAGGCTTAGTAAGGACAGCGGCCAGGCTAGTAGGTTGATATGCTAATCAGTAATGTTACTACTGGGGGGCATCATTGCATTCTGGGACCCAGGCAGCACACTTTCTTGAGCCGGCCCTGGATAGGAGTAAATTAGAAAGTTGCTTAAAATTGCATGCTCTATCTGAATCATGAAAGAAAGAATTTGGGTTCAGTGTCCCTTTAATAAAATTCATCTTTTTATTTTTTACATTAGAATGTTTCTTAAATAAAGACTTTTGTAAAAAAATAAAAAGGAAGTATTTTCATGATCATTAAGTAATATTAACCTTGCAGATCATATTTGCTATACTGCAGCACAAAAATGTTGTTCCAAGGTTTGTTCAGTCTAACATCTGAAGAGGGGGATTCTTAAAGGGACATGAAACCTAAAATGTTTTCTTCATGATTCAGATAGAGCATACAATTTGAAACAAAAAAAAAAATCAGATTTTTCTTATATTTTCAAATTAACTTAATTCCTTTGGTATCATTTGTTGAAGAAGCAGCAATGCCTTACTGGAAGCTAGCTGAGCACATTGGGTGAGCCAATGACAAAAGGAATACATGTGCAGCCAACAATCAGCAGCAGCTAGCTTGTAGTAGTTTATTGCTGCTCCTAAACCTACCTAGGTATGCTTTTGAACAAAGGATACCAAGAGCAAAGCAAATTAAATAATAGAAGTTTTGCATTGTATGTCCCTTTAAATGCATTCATCCTATGAGGCTGGCAAATTAAATGCAATAGATGCATGTGTTTCTCTGATTTTTCATGAAAAAGGTGTCGTACAGGATTAAAGGGTAATTTAAAATATCTTCAATTAAAACTATATTTCTAAGCCATATAATAATTTTAAATATATTAGTTAAAGGCATTTTCCTAAATCAGTTTTTGTAAAACAAAACAAAAACAAATTGAATGACAAGGGTTATATTTTTCCAAACCAATAAAACTCATTAACAAAATTGATTTCCAAAATTTACAAAACTGTTTTTTTTTCTTAGAGTTTTTTTTCTGTGTCTCTAAAATAATGATATCACTGATAAAAACAAACTAAACCAGGTATGTTACTAGTTTTAATTCATGATACATATTTTTTTATCTGTGAAATATTATTTTATACCATATTTAAAGAGAAACATGAATATTGAAAGTTATATACTTTGGTTTGTGATTCTGCTTTATGTATTCTCTTCCACATTCTGCAATCAAATATTTTGACATATTGTTTCATATATATGATAAAGAGGTACATAAAAATGTAATTTGACTCCAATTATCATCTAAATTTCAGTATTAAAGATATTTTATTATTATTTAAAAAAAAAATTAAGGAACAATTTACCAACTTGGTGAACATTCCCTAGGAGGTTAATAAGCAACCTGCTATTTGAATTGTAGCATTTGAGGATTTAAAATTGTCTTTTTGACCTTCTATAGGGAGTATGGCGAGCACGATTTTATAAAAAAGCAAGAGGTGTTTAATGTGTTTTTAATAAAATATTCAAAAAAATTCTGCTACCTTATGCATCAGTTCCAGCTCTCCAGATGATGTACGAGCAAACTAGATCGTGTCCATAATAGAGTAGCATTCATAATAAATAATTTAAATGTCTAAAGCAGGGGTGTCAAACTCATTTTAGTCGCGGGCCATTTTCCATACAAGTACAACTCACGTGGGCCGCACACTACCTACATATCTTGTCATTGCTAAACAGTGCAGTGGCATTTGCTATAACTGTATATATTTCAAAAGATTGTGTTCTGTAACTCCTAATTAACTTACTCTGGCTTGAGGAAATGTGCTCTAATGCTTTTAAGAAGGTGAGACACACGCTCCACCTGCGACCCACTGTTTATAATAGTGATAGACATACCTGTTGTACATAATATAAAATAAATACATAGAAATATATATAAAGTATGTGATTTTAGTTAAAGAGAAAATGATGGAAAGGAATGGACAGAAATGATGTGGGAAATCAGTGCTACCATTGTAATGAACTGCATGTGTTAAAGAAATCATTATGCACTTATCTGTCTTTTTCTTTTTAATAACGTATGTTTTAATGTATGTGCATCCCTAACAGTAAGCGCACTCGCTCTTTAAGTAATAAGCATATTATAATTAATATTTTTCATGGAGGTGGCGTGGGCCGCACAAAATTAGGTTGAGGGCCGCATGAGGCCCGCGGGCCGCCAGTTTGACACCCCTGGTCTAAAGTATATGCCCATGCAAAAAAGTCCTATTTGATAAATCTATGTAGATACCATAACCAATTATGTTGCAATATTCTGACTAATTTATCTCTCTTTGTCTATAAAAGTACTAATATTTTTCTAATATTGTATAGTTGCTTTGAAGAAGATTATAAAAATAATACAAATATTGCTTTGTAGTATTTTTCCAAACTCATCACTAGTTGGAGAAGGAACCTTTAGGCTTTTGCAAGCACTGTGTGCTGTTATTGAAGATGTCGCTTTGTACAACCACGACCAATACTAGAATTTGTACTTATACTATTGATTCCCTTAAATGGACATAAATCCCATACAGATTATAGAATAAAGCAGGGTTTGACAAATTTGTTTAAAATTAAACTAGGAGCCAGCCCATACATTTAAGGGCCAGAAACCTTGGGTCATTCCTGAATAATAGACAAATATGTATATAAACACAATAAAAGCTGGGCTTCTATTTCACAGCGGCAAGGCCTAGAACGAATCTAGACACGCAATTTTTAGGCATGGCTGATGGTGGCCTGCAAGGGGGAAGTGGGGGGCACTCATGGGTGTCTCGGAAACTCTAAACCAGGGTCTAAGGGCCTAATTTTAGGGCACCAGTTTCTCACTGGCACCTGGATTTGTCAACACCTGGTATAAAGTGTATATTTATGCATATTAAAAACTTTTGCAATATATTTTATTTATCCACCCCCTATTTTTATAATGTAACTCAATTTCCCCAAAGCCCATGAGAATTGGAAGTGCATATTCCAAGACTAATCCTGCTAGTGTCAGGTTCTTTGGGGTGCACTGGGTGCAAAATCACTCTAATTATTGAAGCTACACTCCCATTATGCCGAGGAATTGCAACAAAGTAGCCCCTCCCCACCACGGTTACTCACTGCCTAGCCACACCCATGAAACCTCTAGCCATGCTCAAACCTGATAGCCACATCCCAAACATCCCTTAATGCCCCTGCACTCCACAAATCTGCCCTCAGAACAGCTGCAACCTGCCTCTGCCTGAGCTGATTCTACCCACGGAACACCCATATGCTTTTCTGACTCAGTCAAAGAAAACAAACATAAGATGCTGACACTTTTTGGAGGGAAACAATCATCTGTTGTAGAAAATGTACACATATCTGTCAGCATCTTCAGATGAACCTAGAAAGAGCTTTGGTTTTACAGTTTTTTATTGTTATAAAATATCAATAATAATATAAATGAATAAATAATATATTGTGAAAAATTCAAACAAATGTTATTGTGATACATTAATAAACATCATATTATTGTATATATTGATCCCATATAAATTATACATTAGGTATTTTTCCTGTCTTTACAAATTGATGGATACTGTATGTGATTTAATGAATACATTGAAAAAAAGAGTAAAGGTAAGGCCAGCAACAACATAAACTTATATGTGGTAACATTAAATATGTGTTTATATATATGTTAATCAAAATCTGGTGAGTCTTTTTATCCTTTTCTTTTAAGTTTCTCAATGTATGTGTGCATGCACGTGTGCATATATATATGTATGTATGTATATACAGCATGTATGTATGTCAGTGTGTACAAAAGTCTAAGGCAACCATTCGATTTATTGTTTTAGCAATGGTATAATGACTATGTATAATTATTTCTCAGTCTCTATATTAGAATACAACCAGGAGATTTGTATGCAGGATTAATAAACAGAAAAAAAACTGAAAAAAACTGCTTCTATAGGCTAAAGTGGCAACCAAATGTGTATAACCAAAGACAAGAGGGAAAGTACTCACTATAAAAGATAAAAAGTCCCAACTCTCGGGAAGCCAGGCTATGCCTTGTAATGTCCCATTGTGTGGTAGTAGATGAAAGCACAATCCCAATTAACTCTTCATCATAGAAGTCCAGATTAATACGTTGTGTTAGAAAGCTGGATGAAATGCACACATCTAGGCCACATCTGAAGTGCACAGATAGTTAGTTAACACCTCTGCATCAGAGCAACAAAGACAACGGAGTATAACTCAATAACTTTCCCCGTCATAGCTTGTAGCTATATATATACAGGTGTCTCACCACCTCAATGGAGAGTCCAGTCACTTACGATGTTAGTGCAGTGCCTCGAATCCATGCTGTGGATATTTAACTTAGAGACAAGGGCTCCCCAGGGTCTTAATTCTGAATACGACCTCATCAACTACTGGGAGTGAGATATTATCCAGTGCTTGCTATCCACAGTGTCTCTCTCTTGAGTCTATGGCCTCTAGTTATCAAGCCGTCAACCGCAAATACGCTGAAATTCCGCAGCGTATTTGTGGCGAGGCTGATTCACCTTAGTTATCAAGCCCTACTGCCCGGCAAAAGTAGAATATAGTGACGTAAGCTTCGATCCGCCGGACTCAGTCCGACACAGATCGATGCTTATGTCACTCCAGATGTTCCGAACACAAGTTCAGCACAATCTGACTACTTTTGGTAGATATCAAACTACTAGCAGGTACGCTCGCCACTATTCCGGACCAGCGTACCTGGATTTCAATCCGTCGCCCTGGAGCTGGCGGATCCCATAGGAATCAATGGGAGTCTGACATAGCGAAAGCTCATGTTCGCTGCTGCCCGATATCCCATTGATTCCTATGGGAAACGTCTGCACCTAACACCCTAACATGTACCCTGAGTCTAAACACCCCAAATCTGTCCCCCCCTACACCGCCACAACAAAATACATTTATTACCCCCTAAACCGCCGCTCCCGGACCCCGCCGCAACCTACATTATACATATTAACCCCTAATCTGCCACCCCCTACACTGCCGCAATTAAATAAAGTTATTCCCCCCTAAACCGCCGCTCCCGGACCCCGCAGCAACTATAATAAATATGTTAACCCCTAAACCGCCGCTCCCGGACCCCGCCGCCACCTACATAATACCTATTAACCCCTATCCTGCCCTCCCTATACCGCCGCCACCTACATAATACCTATTAACCCCTATCCTGCCCCCCCTATACCAATGCCACCTATAATAAATTTATTAACCCCTATCCTGCCCCCCCTATACCGCCGCCACCTACATGATACCTATTAACCCCTATCCTGCCCCCCTATACCGCCGCCACCTATAATAAATTTATTAACCCCTATCCTGCCCCCCCTACACTGCCGCCACTATAATAAAATTATTAACCCCTAAACCTAAGTCTAACACTAACCCTAACACCCCCCTAACTTAAATATTAATTAAATAATATTACTCTTATTAACTAAATTAATCCTATTTAAGACTAAATACTTACCTATAAAATAAACCCTAATATAGCTACAATATAACTAATAATTACATTGTAACTATTTTAGGATTTATTTTTATTTTACAGGCAATCCGATTGGCTGATCCAATGAGCCAATCGGATTGAACTTCAATCTGATTGGCTGATAGCATCAGCCAATCAGATTTTTCCTACCTTAATTCCGATTGGCTGATAGAATCCTATCAGCCAATCGGAATTCGAGGGACGCCATCTTGGATGAAGTCATTTAAAGGACTAGCCATTCGTCGGGTAGTCGTTGTGCAGGAAGGATGTTCCGCGCCAGAGGTCTTGAAGATGGAGCCGCTCCTCGTCGGATGGATGAAGATAGAAGATGCCGCTTGGATGAAGATGTCTGCCGGTCCGGATGTCCTCTTCTGCCCGGATAGGATGAAGACTTCTGCCGGTCTGGATGTCCTCTTCTGCCCCATCGGATGAAGACTTCGGCCCGGCTGGGTGAAGACGACTCAAGGTAGGGAGATCTTCAGGGGGTTAGCGATAGGTTTATTTAAGGGGGGCTTGGGTGGGTTAGAGAAGGGGTATGTGGGTGGTGGGTTTTAATGTTGGGGGGTTGTATTTTTTTTTACAGGCTAAAGAGCTGATTACTTTGGGGCAATTCCCCTGAAAAAGCCCTTTTAAGGGCTGGTAAAAGAGCTGGTTACTTGGTAATGTAGAATAGGGTAGGGACTTTTATTATTTTGTTTTGTTTTTTATTTTATTAGGGGGCTTAGATTAGGTGTAAAATTCTTGTAATATTTTTTTATTTTCTGTAATTTAGTGTTTGTTTTCTTTAGTTTAGTTTATTTAATTGTATTTAATTGTAGGTATTGGTAGCTAATTTATTTAATTAATTTAATGATAGTGTAGTGTTAGGTTTAATTGTAACTTAGGTTAGGATTTATTTTACAGGTAATTTTGTATTTCTTTTAGCTAGGTAGTTATTAAATAGTTAATAACTATTTAATAACTATTGTACCTAGTTAAAATAAATACAAAGTTGCCTGTAAAATAAATATAAATCCTAAGATAGCTACAATTTAATTATTAATTACATTGTAGCTATCTTAGGGTTTATTTTACAGGTAAGTATTTAGTTTTAAATTGGAATAATTTATTTAATGATAGTGTAGTGTTAGGTGTAATTGTAACTTAGGTTAGTTTTTATTTTACAGGTAAATTTGTCTTTATTTTAACTAGGTAGCTATTAAATAGTTAATAACTATTTAATAGCTATTGTACCTAGTTAAAATAGTTACAATGTAACTATTAGTTATATTGTAGCTATATTAGGGTTTATTTTATAAGTATTTCGTTTTAAATAGGATTAATTTAGTTAATAAGAGTAATATTATTTAGATTTATTTAATTAATATTTAAGTTAGGGGGGTGTTAGGGTTAGTGTTAGACTTAGGTTTAGGGGTTAATAATTTTATTATAGTGGCGGCGGTGTGGGGGGGTAGGATAGGGGTTAAAAAATTTATTATAGGTGGCGGCGGTATAGGGGGGGCAGGATAGGGGTTAATAGGTATTATGTAGGTGGTGGCGGGGTCCGGGAGCGGCGGTTTAGGGGTTAACATATTTATTATAGTTGCGGCGGGCTCTAGGAGCGGCGGTTTAGGGGTTAACATATTTATTATAGTTGCGGCATGGTCCGGGAGCGGCGGTTTAAGGGTTAATATATTTATTATAGTTGCGGCGGGGTCTAGGAGTGGCGGTTTAGGGGTTAATAACTTTATTTAGTTGCAGGGGGCTCCGGGGGTGCCGGTATAGGGGGTAGAACAGTATAGTATAGTGTGAGTGCTTAGTGACAGGGGTATCAATAAAGCTGTAAAAAAGCCGAAGAGCAGTGAGATTGATGATTGATAACTATCACAGTCCGCTGCTCATCGCCCCGTACTTGGTGCACGGCTTTTTGACAGATTTATTGATAACTTTGGCAAGCGTATTCAGGGCCGTGGCGGCAATGTGAGGCAAGCTTAGGCGAGCATATTGGGGTCGGCGAATGCAGGTAAGTACGGAGCTTCATAACTAGAGGCCATTGTATGCATATGTGTACATATATATGTGTATGTATGTGTGTATGTGCATACACCTGTGTATTTGGGTCTGCATGTGCTCATGCATGCTCCTTCTCCTTTATTCCAAAATGAAAAGTAGAGTTGTTGTTCTGCTCAGTCCATTCTATATTTATATACACAACTGGTTTCTGCTATGATGGAGTCTCTATATCTCTTAAGATAGCAGTTTTCACCCCATATCTATGGGATATAGTTTCCATTGACTGTTATTTAGAGTTTCCTATATATTTCTATGTCATATCTTCCTCACTTTAGCTCCTTTAACTGAGCCTTCCAAGTATATTGTTCCCTATATATTAACCCTTTTGTGTTTTAATAATTCCTATGAATCGCCTATAATGTATGATTCATTTAGGGATTCATAATATAATATATATATTGTTTGCTCTTTTGCATCTGTATTTAATAACATCTATGGGGATTGTAGGATGTATGTATGTATTTACTTTGGTATTTTGTATATTTGGATGCTGATTTTGTATTTACGGTCAATGATGACCCTGTTTACTCAGGGACACGCTTCCCTTCCCTTTTATTCCTTTAGCTTTAGTTCGGATCCAGCTATGCAGAGGTTAAATCTAGGTGTGACTATGTTTTAAAGTTTTAGCCAATGAAAAGTTTGTAATTTGTGTATATAAGGTACACCTGTAACTGGCTTCCATATGCTATGATTACAACATTATACCGAAACGCATAAGCCTGCCAGCCAAGAGGTTTCCTTGCCCCTCTTCGTACTTGACCATCCTGTTTTTATAAAAGTTTCTTCTATCAATAAATGCTAAGTTTTAAATATACTTTATTGCTATCGCTCATTACTTCTGATTTGGGATTACGTATTTAGTTTGACCTCCCCTTACACTTGAGCAATAGCAGAAACCTGGCTCTCGTAAACCTAAATGAAGTGGAACCCTAATTAATGTCATTGCTAACACCTGTATTTGACTTACTATTTCATGTCAAAATGACTGCTGTGTAAAAGTTCTATTACACCAGGTTTCTGCAAGACATGCTTGAGCATTACATACACATGTGGTATGAGTTTAATTCATTGGAAGCTTGCTAATAAGACCAACTTTCAATCAAATCATTACATTCAAAATGCCAAAAGTCCACAGAATTTGACAGACATAAAATCATACTTTTGCATCAGCAAGGCCACTCTCAAAGGGAAATCAGCGAACAAACTGGATACTCAAGATGTGGTATTCAAACTGTTATAAAGAAATTTGAAGAACCAGGAAAGGTCAAGGACAAAAAAGGACTGGAAGACCAAGAAAACTTTCAAAAGAATTTTCTCAGAGTTTCTACTTTGAGAGACTGGAAGACGTCCAGCAAGAACCTGGCTCAGCATCTGGCAGCTTTATCGGGATGCCAAGTTGACCCTTCCAAAGTCTGAAGAAGCTTGGTCAGGAATGGTCTTTGTTGAAGGGTAGCAGCCAAGAAACCCTTTTTTTGGAAGGGGAACAGGATGAAAAGGTATGCTACAGCTCACAAGGATCAGTGGAAAAGAGTATTATGGAGCGACGAATCCAAGTTTGACATTTTTGGGTCCAATCGTCGACAATATGTGACAAGAAGAGTTGGAGAGAGAAGGAAGAATGAGTGCTTGTGGCCTTCAGTGAAACATGGTGGAGGGTGTGTCCTGGTTTGGGGCTTCATTTCTGCCAATAGGGTTAATAATATTGTCCAAATTGATGGGGTCATGAATGCTGAAAAGTGCAGACAGATTTTAATTCATTATGCCATTCCTTCTGGAAAGCACCTGATTAGGAATGGTGTTATTTTTCAGCATGATAACGATCCCAAGCACACTGCTAATGCACTGAATTCATAAAACACTGACAGTCATGGACTGGCCCTCACAGAGTCCAGACCTGAATATTATAGAGGCAGTATGGGATCACCTGGACAGAGAAAGAAATAAAAGACAACCTAAATCTAAAGAAGAACTCTGGGAAGTGCTGAAAGAAGCCTGGTATAATATACCAGATTACTTCAGAAAACTTCAGGACAGTGTCCCCAAAAGAGTTCAAGATGTGCTTAGTGCCAAGGAAGGGCACACTAAATACTGACTTTTGCCTGAAGAAGCCATTTTGTTCTGAAAATTTTGGTTTTTTATATCTTGTCATTAAAACTTTTCTAAAACAACAAATCTGATGGATGCCTAAGACTTTTGCACAGTACTGTGTATTTATATATATATATATATATATATATATATATATATATATATATATATGTAAATTCCCTTTAGTTCACTTGTCTTGGATGAGTAAAAAATTGCAGTGATCAGTAAATGCTAATTCATATGGGGCCCCCAATCACTTTTATGTAACCACCCTACCACAGTGTGGCAGAATATCTTAATGTTTTACAAACCTATAATAATAATGACAATAATAATAATAAGTACATAGTGTAGCAAGGTTGCACGTATCACCAAAGGTAGTCTCTTCCAAGTCTGTAGGTGTTGACAAGATAAACAGGTTTGTATTCAAGAACTATGGACTCTCATTTTCGACAGAACAAACTACGCTCTATTAGCAGCACCCTGATAAGTTGGTTTGTGCTACAGCACCAGAGTTAGGACACCCTGTATTAATTTATTGAGGAAGTGGATGCAAATGCAGACCTCATAGTGCTACGAATCCTCATGCAAGTAATTATGTCACAGACCCCACCCCCATTTCTGTATGTTTAAATCTGCTTTCTAAAAACAGAAACAAAATGGCACTAAAGAAAAGTTAGTTGGTTGCAGCAGGTGACACATTTTAGGAGATACAATATAAAAAACACTTTCATATAGTCTGAGCATCACAATAGTATCATGTAGACATGTACACTTGGTAAAAATATTGAAAAATAAATGAACTAATGCATGCAACAAAACATTTAGTTCATTTTTTATACAGTTAAAACTGTTACTCTATAGGCAGGTGAGAAAGGCTTTGCAATGTTAATATTTACACTATTCAATAAGGAATTAGCAATGAATTTGCCAGTTTATTTATTCCAGTGTCGGACAAAAAGGAAACAGGTTTCACTTATGTTCTTGGCCAGTCCAGAATCCATTTAGAAAAATAAAAATGTTTATTTTTTTGTACCACTGCTAGCTAGTAGCAGTAGCACTAGCTGCTACTTTAACTTTAATAAGTTTAAGCTGCTATCCAGCTGCTTCTTTGCCCTAATAAAGTTGTCCATAGGATATAATAGGACAATGGATTTTTGTTAGCAAACAAATTCCAAACAACCCTATTAAAGAATATTGGATGAAATAAAAAAAAATGTGACAATTTGTTAGAAACACATTTTTTTAAAAAGAGTAAAAAAACAGAATGTCTATATTAATGTAAGAATTGGACCACAGGGCATGTGAATGGGATTTTCTCTGGCATGCATGCTTATAGTTTGCAAGGGAGCATACCATTCTTATTGTTACAGTGGAAGTGTCTGACTAAATAATCTGATGGTTAGTGGTAAAGGAAAGAAGGATTTTTTATGCATATAGAAATGGATGAAAAGAGCATTTACACTGACTACCGCCGCACAGGAAACAGGGAGGATGCTGGACAAGCCCTCTGCTGGGAATAGAACAGGGAGGATTTTAAATCTTAAAATGTTATGTTTTCTTTAAAGGAACATTAAACACTAAGGGCAAGATTACGAGTGGAATGCTAATGTTTGCACACAAGTGATAAGGGGTTTATCGCGGGTGTTTGCGCGCATCAGGTTTATTGCTCATATTACAAGTTGAAAGTAAAAGTGATCACTTGAGTGCAATTGTCAATACTGGTCGGGTTCACGCATACTCAGAGCTCTGAATAACTGTTTTGTGAAACAAAAAACAAAAAAGTGTCACAAAGCACATACAAATACATTACAAAGTCCAGTTACACTCATAACACTATCTCATAAAAATTATTTCTTTTTAAATATTGCGCAAAAAAGTTATAAGGGCTCAAAGATATGAGATCTCAGGTGTTAGAAAAAAATGCTGCAAAGAGAAAAAAAGTCTGCAAAGGGCTTTAACATTGAGATACACATCTCTGTCCTCCCTCTCTCTGTCTCCCTCTCTCTGTCCCCATCTCTCTGTCTCCCTCTCTCTCTCTCTCCCCCTCTCTCTCTCTCTCTCTCTCTATATATATATATATATATATATATATATATATATATATATATATATATATACTGTATATATGTCTATATATGTATTTACAGATATATATACACATATAAACACATATGAATTAAAGCATTATTATTAGCTTAGCACTACATGAAGAACTACAATACTTGAGCACCCTTGGCTTAACACTCAAGCGATATCCAACATGAATTTTACTGTGCCCCCCCCATAGAAGTCTATTATGTGAAGGATTTAGCACACCTGATCTATACGACAGGCAGATGTTAGCGTGTTCTATACTATCCCTTGATCGATGTTAACACACAACAGCACTAATATTTATGTGCTCCCCATGTAATCTAGCCCATAGCTTTTTATAAACAGGGAAGGTGCTTAAGTGATGTCAGCATCAGATCTGTTTCTGAAAATATTAATTCAGTTTGAAGACATTATATAAAAAATGTGGAAACGATTTTAAAGAGATGAAGGAGGGAAAAAAACTGCAGCTAACCACATTCTAATATGGAGATTTTTTTTTTGAATAGAAGTTATTTCAATATCATTTGAGATAGCAGGAAATGTATATTACTGTATTAATTCTCATTGGATTATACACCATCCCCAACTCTACTAGTACCAGTCTACAACAAGCATGAAAAAACCCAAGGTACATTTACTAAACATAGAAAACCAGGGGGTGTTGGAGACATCCAGGCAGCAGCCATCTAAATGGTCACAATGAGCTTCTACTCCAGAAGATTTCCCCAATATACTGATCAACCATGTAGAGTTTGGGATTGTATCGTGGCTTTTCCTACTGTCACTACTGGACTTCTTAATCTGGGATCTTCCCTTATATCAGAAACCCCACCACTGCCTCCACAGCCTGACATGCCATATGCACTCAGTTGATAAGAACAGGGTGATTGATATTATTGCTATAATTGCAGAATCACGCTAGAAGATTAAAGCTTTATGCTATGGAGAAGAGATCCTCAGGGTATTGGTGGAACTTTTTTTCCCAGTATCTCCTTTGATTTTAGTGGAATCAGGATGGCCAGGTGAACCAACTCAGTCTATAACCTCTAGCAGTGAAAAGCCCCATGTTCAGATTTCTGTTAGCCAACTTGAACTACAATTTGGGCAGCCTAAATATTTTTTGAAAATAGTTTTAATTGGATGAAGTTAACCTCTGAGCTGTAATGTAAAAGTAGTTAACTTCTCATGCTGAAGCAAGCTTGCTACTACTCATATTGTCGTACACCACTCTATAAAGAGTCTTTGTAGAAGTGATTTTGATTCACCAGTGATTTATGAGGTTTTATTTTTGTCTCTTCAATGTGCTTACTCCTATAGGGTAAAGACATGGCTAGACAATAATACCATAGCGAACAAATCCAGATCTTAACTGGTTTAGTTATTTTATTATATAAGCACTCACTCTATATAGTCTTTTGCAAAGTCATATGGATTCACTTCTACCACAGTGGACAACTAACTGGTCTAGCTATTTTATTATATAAGCTCTTACTTTAGTTGTTATTGTTTATTGGTGGAAGGGGTACGTAAGATCAAATACACCAACAGCTTTTACACATCTAGAGTCTGTTCCCTGGGTATAGGCAGATCTAAAACCTATAATATAGTCCCAAATGGATAGAGAACAATCCTACTTGGTCCTCTGTGTATCATTTTGTTTGGTAGAGTGATAAATGTGTCAGGGTTGACAATATACATCTCTCTCAGCTTAAAAAAAAAATCCATTTACCCATGAGACCTCTCATTTCAAAGTGGAGAAACTACTACTTTAATTGATGGGCATATGAGTCTCTAGAGTCAATAAAAAAAACAATAAGAAGGTGATCAATGAAAAACAGTGGCACCAAATGCATTGAGAAATCATATAAAAAAACTCTCTATTAAATACACAAGTTTTCAATTTTTAGAAGATTACAGCCAATTTCCGCATGCACTCTCAAACAGTTCTCCACCGCTGCCCTAGATCCCTATATACCATATATATTCAATGAAAATGCCAATGATTTAATGTACAAGGTACTTGGTTTACAACAATAGAACTAGGCATGTATTTACTTCTCTATTGATAGAACTATGCCTATCATGCCCCTGCCCCCCAAAAAATTAACATGTTGGAAAAAACATTTTAGTTAAAGTTATAGTTAAGTCAAAATTAAACTTAAATTATACAAAAAAAACATGCAGTTTTAAGTAACTATTTAAGTTGACTTCTGTTGGCAAATTTGATGTGTTCTCCTGGTATCCTTTGCTGAAGTGATACCTAGGTAACCTCAGGAACAGCAATGCACTACTGGGAACTAGTAATTGCATTACAGTATATGCCTTTTGCACTGTAGTGCACTGCTTCTGATTCTACCTAGATTTACTTGTTAACTAAAGCAAATCAAGAGAACGAAGCAAATTTAATAATAGAAGTAAATTTGAAATTTGCATGCACCATCTAAATCATAAAAGTTTCATTTTGACTTTACTGTCCCTTAAATGAGGGTTCTCTTTTAAAAGATTTCAAATTTGCAAGTATCAATTCACGTCAAATTTGTTCCGATCAAAAATGCTATTGGGAAATATTTTGTAACAGAGCAAATACTGAAAGCTTTAAGAGCAAAACAAAGTAACTTCGTAATAGCACTTAGGACTATGTTGCTAAATTGTACAACCAATTAAAATCATTAAGCTATTGACTAATGCATGTCACATGACATCACATGCATTTAAAGCAGTTACATGAATCGCATATTACACACACACAAATGCACATAACATTTAGGTTGGACAAGCATTTCTCAAGTGCAAGGTTAATTGCATATATCATGTAGCAAGGACCAATGTTAAAATGTACAATAAAGGTAAATTGTGTATGTAAACAAAGATTCATTATAAATAATGTGAGTTATAAAACTTATAGAAAACTGGCAGATTTTAATTAGACTGTGGTGGTTCTAGGTGGCTTCTGGAGTGTGTTTTTATAGTAACACCCCGGATATTCAGAGGTGCCAGCTACCCCAAAGGACAAGTAAGTATTTAACATGTAATGATCTATGTAACTCAAGGAGAGAGGGAGGGAGAACGTTTTTTTTTAATACATGTACAAATAGGTTGTAGAAGACATTCAGCTTTGTAGTCAAAATATTCACCCTTACATATTATTTAGAACTTCCGACTGTCTGGAATGTTGGCTATTAACATTCTCTAATGCAGTTCTCAATGGTCTTAGGACTTATGTCAGGTTACAACTGCACTAGTGTGTGACTCCACACAGCGGACTAATGAATTGCCACGTGACCTGTGCAAGGGATTAAACCACACAATGCACCTATAAGGCAGCATCGGTGAAAAAAACAAGATAGAAACCTGTTAGGAGCTACTGAGCCTTTTTGTAACTCAGCAATAACCCTATAGTTACTAGGAATCGTATCAACTTGACTTTAGTATGTAGCTAATATCATAGATATGTGTAAAACCATTTCTTGAATAATGAAAAAAAATGTGATAGAAGAGAAATCAGACAGGCGGAATTAATGCTTCATTTCAAGTCTGTATTGACATATGAGATTGAATGTTCTACTGTGTTGCATTATAATTATTCTTTTTTACAAAAATCAGTATGTTATTCGTATTTAAAAGCTGCATCCAGCTATTGAACCTCAAAAGTTTGTCAGAAGCTCACACGTGCTATTTTATCTTCTCATTTCATATAAATGTGATCAATTAGGTTCTTTATTTGCTTAAAGGGATATGAAACCCACATTTTTTTTTTTCATGATTCAGATAGAGCATGCAATTTTTTTTCAACTTTCAAATTTACTCCTATTAGCAATATTTCTTTGTTCTTTAGTATCTTTATTTGAAATTCAGGAATGTAAGCTTAGGAGTTAGCCCATTTTTAGTTCAGCACCATGGTAGCACTTGCTGATTGGTGTTCTATCTGAATCATGAAAGAAAAAAATTGGGTTTCATATCCCTATAAGATAAATTCAGAATATTGAAATTATTATTGCTGTATCTTTTTTATATCTGTTTTTAAATCCTTTCTAATTCTAAAATATACCTCTTATAATCAGTCTTCAGGCTTTGACTGTGTTGGAATTGCTGCTATAGTACAATGTCACTGCTATATATGTTGCTACAACTGTTTGGAACAATATAATGTCTAGTGCCCACAGAAAATGTATCTGTAAGTATGTGCCAATGCCAAACAGATAGCTGCAGACCTTCTGTTACTCCGTCAAAAAGAGTAAGCGTGCAAGATTAGCCACCCGCCTGCTTCACATATTATGTTATCTTTGAATCAACATGAGGAACTGCAGGAAGGTTCATGTAATTTATCACTCAAGGTCACCTTTTCTAGGATTGAGACAATGATAGAAAGACTGGAAAGCCCTAATAAATACAACTACACAAATAGCAACATATGAGCGCAATCCTCAATATTCTTAATTATGTGAACTGTACCCAAGTAAAATGCAACAACAATTACTGATCTTTATAAATAAAGTTTCAGAATTAATTTCCTCTCCTCACAGTGCTAGAGTCTACTGATAATGGCATTTCCCATTGACAAATGCACAAGAACATTGGAAGTTTGACTCACAGGCCTAATGTTATTTTCTAACATGAGATATTTAATGGTTGTGAAGGAAAATGAGATAGAGAGACAGAGAGTTAGATAGAAACAATGCATATGCTATATATTGAACATTGAAACACTATATTTTATGATATACTTAATGGTTTTTGGTCCAAAATGACAAATGCTCACTTATTGTCATTTACTCCCATAACATTTCCATATTCATTTGGTAGATGCAACTCTATATAACATTATCTTACTAATTGGGTTCTGCTACTAATTCTCTCACCTACAGTCAGAAGTGAGCTAGGAACAACTTGTTAACCACAAGAGAAAATTAGGTTCAGTTTACATCATTTTGAGAACATTTCCATCAGCATATGAATTTTGTCAAATCAGAAGTAAAAGCTTTTTTATTACACAGTTTAGGAATCGTCAACAAATACCACAATACATTTTATGATTGAAAGAATATTCTAGTGAACAAATAAAAAAGTGTATATTTTCAGTACATTTTATTTTTCAATAAATGTACTATTCTCTTTGTGTGTTTATCCAATGTAGACCTGGCCCAGAACTTTGGTGAAAAAGGATAAAGATACTCAGCCATAAAAGGCAGCATACATAAGTATGCTCCAATAACAAGCCATAGCCTTATCTTGAGAAGAACTGGAGTGCTCAGCTTTGTCTTTGTGTTAAACCTTTTAGCAAGACATATATTCTAATCTTTTAGAAAACACTTACAAATATTTAATTTCTACAAGGTTCACCAATAAAGTCTATGTAGAAAAATCTTTTTGCTATAGTTTTCTACTGGTTAGAATACACTTTACTGTGTGAGAATGGATTTTGTTTTAAAGTAAATGTTCTAATTAAACAGAACATCATATTTGTTATCTAAAATATCCCATATAAAGATTTAAAATAAAGATAATTGAGACAGACTGCACCTTCCATAATGTGTCATAGTATTCTGTATTTTCCTTACCTTCTATAGTGATGGTTTGGTCACCTCTCCTTTCCTGGGCTTGGACTGCAGAGGTCTGTGGGGACAACTCTGCTCCACTGCATGAAGATCCTAATCGGTTCACTAACTACATTTATATAAAAAAAAAATCAATTACTTACATCACATCATGAATGAAATTTCAACAGATTAAGTCCAAAAAATAATAAAATATCGAACACATTTTAATGTACCAATTCATCATTAGATTTAAAAACTATGATCCAACCAATATCTTTCAAATCAAATCCTTACTTACAACTACATATTTTACAACTCAAACACAAATCCCATCATTAAAATTATGGTTGTGACCTTTTCTGGATAAAAATATTGGCCTTGCTCATTATCATACATTTGCATAAAAAATATGCAGCATAAATCAGGAACTAAAGCTACCTAGACTGATTTTAAATAATTATTTGTTTTTAATTAGTGTACAACACACAGTTCAACCATAATAGCATATCTATTTCTAGTGCATTAGAGTCCATTGCAATTAAGTAGATGAAAACTTAAAAAATCATATTTATGCAATATTAATTTTTAATAAAGTGTTATGCTGTGTATTTACTGTAAATATTTCACATTGCAAAGTTCTGCACATATCAGTATATGTTCTATGTTCTTTTAAATATATATATTATTATTATATTATTAGAAGAAAGAAAGACGAGGAACTGCAGACTCTATTTCCAAAGTGGTTAGTTTAATGAACAGGCAAGTGAAAGACACAGTCACAGTGTGCAGGGCTGGATCTGACGCGTTTCCCGCATGCTCACATGCGCTTCATCAGAGATCTAGTGGTGTTCACCTGCTATCAGGTTAAATACTGGTGTTAGCCAATAGTGTGTAAGCAAAGCCTAATTGATATTGTGTGAATAAACATAGTGTGCAAGTATTTGGTGCAAAAAAGATAATCTTGAATGTGAAACTCTCAAAAGGAAAAAGTGTTATTAAGCAGTGATTTAGTAGGCTGTGCATGTAATCAAAAAATTAACGTGGTTGTGTATTTATTATAATTAGGTTAGAAAATGGTGACATATTACTAGGAACTAAATACTAAAGTTTAAATTTTAATAGTTATGTTGTGCATAAAGATGTAAGCACAACTAAGTTCAACAATCACCACAGTGATAAACAGGATTATACTATAGGGGTGTAGGAAAAACAACTATTATCAAAGCTCACATTATACATAGAAAACTTGTAGTTGGGCACAAAAGATAAGAATAAGAATGAAAATAAGAATAAAAAGACAGATTGAAAAGGGTAAAGATAGCAACTCTGTTGTTTGGGAACAAAAGGGCTTTTCTTGCTAATGCCTGATATTTCACAATATCCATGACCAAGCAGTTGTTATTATATGTTTTAGATTTATGGTAAGTATTTATTTGTTTATTTATTTGTTTATTTATTTGGTTGCCACCTAAATGTTCTGGTTGTTAATTACAATTTAATTGGGAATTTGACATGGTGGCTGCATTGCTGGACATGGTAGGTGTGGTAATTCGGGAAATGTGAAATGTGGTATTCCTGCTAACCTAAGTAGCAAAGTAATTGCTACAGGTTTCAACTATCCTGTACAAAAGGATCTGGTTGGAAGTTGAGTTCCTAGGTGATAGCGAGATGGCATGAATAAATGTAGAAGGGTGTGTGATGAGGGTAAGTGTTTATTGGGGACAACATTCGTTTGGCATATATATAGTGAATACTTGTAAATTGCCTGTTGAACTCAATCCTAGGTGATCCTATCTGTATGGCACCCAGGTGGTTACCCAAATATGTGCTTCACACACCTGATGGGCCTATGATGGTGGTGACATCCTATAGGTCCAATATATATAATTTGAAATTTATATACAAGAATAGTTGCTATTGAGGGAGGGAGTCACAAAGGAGTGCAATGATGTTATAAAGAATTTAGTGAACTGATAATAATAAAATGATAAAATCTTTTTAATGAGTGGTGTAGCCTAGAATAAGCCTATATATCTAAAAAAATTTTTTAAGATAAAACACATTATTTTTTGTATATAAAACCGATGAACGAATCAGACTAGGGGCGGAGCGAGCAGCCGAGCATGATGGCCGCACTTCACTGAGGCTCTGACTGCGGGCCGGGTATAAATGCTTTTAATCACGACTTAACGCTCAAATAAAAAGCCCACAACAACTACAAGATATTCCTAACACCTGAAAACTTGATCGGAGACTCGATGGTCCTGCTCCTCTACGTGTACGCTGCCGTAGCGACTCCTTAGGCTTTCGGCCTTCACCACAGCAAGCGACAATATTAGACCACGGACCTAACAGTACACGGACCGGAACATCCAGGATCAACACCCAGGACCGAGATCAACACTTGATGCTTGCATCACAAACCTTCGCAGCTCATACTAAGATGCACCTCTAATGCTGCAGCTCGTGACATCTCCCTCAGACCGGACTTCGCTCTACAACACCCGGTAAGGCCTGCACGCCATATCTTGCCCTATCCGCAAAACATCACAGGGGGGACACACTTACAATCCCTTCCAGAAGGCTCCCTCTCCAACCTTAAAGCCACGTGGAAATACCCCAAATTAGGGGACACATCAGAATAACTAGTAACGCTGTGTTTAACGCCACGTGCGCAGCTCTTGGTGCAACAGATGGGAGAAGGTTACCCTGCATGCTGCCATAATACCACAGACGCTGCTTTACTGACACGCATGGTCATAGCCTAATGAAAGTTTCAATATTTTCCTCAATAAATGGACAATCTTTTCAAGAATATAATTGGGGCCTAACCTAACTCTTTGGATACTAAACATTAGAACCTCTGACCATTGAAGGTTGCCACCCTTTCCTCAGTACTAACGATATACATAGACTGTATGAATCTCTTGGCTGCAGGCAAATTATCTAAGCACATATACCCTTGACTCTGGGCCCCTGATTATTGGGCACTACACGCACGTACCCCCGCTCCCTTTCCCGCCACACCACGGTGTGACGGGTCATACCCCATCTACCCTTCACCGGGATCGCCCTGTGAGGGCAAAACCCCTAGGGGGTACAGTGTGCGACAACACTTTCAGTTAACTCCGGTGCCATAACACCACCTCCAGACACTATGTCGCAAAGAAAGAACACTCGTCAAGATAAACCCCAAAAGCTGCAACAATCAACCCAGCCTGCAGTTCATGCTTTCTTTAAGCAGACAGACCAACCGCCTTTGACTAAAACAACAGAGTCCATTTCGGACGCTATAGAAGAAGAGCAAGTCAATAGTCCGCCTACAAACATTGAAGTGGCACCCTCAACTATGACCCTAGAGGAGGACACACCAATAACATATAAAGCTATTGTAACTCTAATTGAGCAGGTTAAGACATGCATCAAAGAGGAATGCGCTGATTTGAAAAAAGAGATCAGTGACCTGAGCCATAGGGTTGACAACCTAGAAGAACACGAGTTTGTGGTAGCACAAAAACTTGCACATCTCTCCACGAGTCAAACCCAACAAGACCGTCATATTTCAGAACTCGAAGATAAAATTGACGATTTGGAAAATCGCACCAGAAGGGGTAACCTTCGCTTCAGGGGGATACCAGAGTCTGTATTGAACAATGATATCCGAGACTTCCTACAGGCTCTCTTTGCAGACATTCTTAGAGAAAACTCCCCTGAAAACCTAGACATTCCACTAGACAGAGCTCACAGAGCACTGCGTCCGAAGCCCCCAGATGACTCCCCTCCAAGAGACATTGTGGTACATTTCCAAAATTACTGTCAAAAAGAAGAAATATATAACACCGCCAGGAAAAAACAAAACATACTTCCAAGGTCATCGAATTCAAATCTACCAAGACCTCTCACTCAGAACATTGCAGAAACGACGGGACTTTCAACCCCTAACAGCACACCTCCGTTCACTTCACATTCCATACAGATGGGGATTTCCTACCTCAGTAATAGTGGTGAAAAACGGGAAGAAGACGGAGTGCCCTGCTCCCTCTGACATTCACAGATTCTGCAACATTCTAAAAATTTCAGCGCCTGACACAACAAACCATCAATCATCTCAAAGACCCCAAGATGGTTCAACAGGCTTTAAATCCCAGCGGAGACCTGATCCAGACATTGACTCTAACCAAACCAAAAGAAGACAAATATTTTCCAACAACTCAGGCACCTCGGACTCAGACTCCATCAGATGAGTAAATGCAATGCAATGTACTGTCTATCTGTATATGCCTCCCTTTTTTTTTCTCTCTTTTCCTCCTTTATTAGGCCTTGATTCCCAGGCATGAGATGCCCAACACATATAGACTGTAGCATCTCAACCTCTTATGAGCAATATGATCTGCTGGTTTAGAATTATGTTCAAAATGAAGATAAGTTCCATTCTGTTATGTTATGATATCCACAAAGTTTAATATGTTATAAATGTTCTGTTGTTTATTATTTCCCTACAAATGTTGACATACCGCTACTAAACTTTAAACAGGCCACTAGACATTATCTCTCCTCACTACACACCTGACCGTACTTATAGGCCCAACCACTCCCTCTTCCTAGGCCCTCAGCGCAGACCATGGACAGGTGACTCTCATAAAGAGGCGCCGTTACAAATTTATCCACACCTCATTATACAACCAGGGCCCCTATCGGGGTTCATATGCATATGACTCTCATAGAGAGGCGCCATTACAAATTTATACACACCTCATCACACAGTCAGAGCCCCTACCGAGATTAAGGGATGACACAATACTTCGACTACTTAAATGACCGTGACTTCCAGACTTTAGACTCGGCCACAATAACTCAGACAGCATGTATACTTCTCAATTACCCTGAAAAAATGAACACACCTCAACAGTACAAGACCTCCACATAATCCCCTTAGCCAACCCCACACCCTACTAGGCAGAATACGGTGACACTGAACAGACCTTCTGAATCAAAGAGACACCATGGACCCAGGGATACTGAGCTTTGTTTGTATTACATTATGCCTTCTGTTAAGGCAAAATTTACTGTATTATGTTATGGAATTTATTGAGTTCGATATGTTTTACCTGCACTGATATTTTACATTTCCCTGTAAATGTTCCCACATTGCTTCTAAACTCTTGACGTGTCATATGACATTAACTCACCCCAACTACGTATTTAACCTCACTAACAGACCCACCCATCCTCCTACCTAAGACCCCGAAACTGAACATATACCTCAGTTCCTCTTAGAGGAATTCCCTCTTAGAATCTATTAAACCTCCTGTACATGTCCTGAGACTTTTACTGAGTTATAACGACACCACGACACACTAACTATTTAAATGTCCGCGACTTAACATCGCCTGACCTAACTCTAGTGGCATGGACAGCGCATACACTCCAACCTCATTGAACATCAACTACACTTCAACTAACAGAATAAGGTCCCCATATGACACTTCCTACTAATCCCCACACTCTTCCAGACAGGACATAATAAAATCAACCGGGCTTAGCTGAATTAAGGCATTGTAGAGAAGTTATGAGCCCCTACATAATAGAACAATGCCACTTAGAATCAGTCGACCACTACACTACCTTACTCTACCCAGATACCCGGCCTGTAACAAAGACCCCCGAGACCAAAGACCAAAGTTTAAAGATCAGAGTTACAGGTTTTTGAGCATAATTTTCTTCCCTCTCTTCTCAGCGCAATACTTGTATTTTGCATTTTATATTAATGTTGATTGAATTACTATTGTTATAAATATTGTTATTTACTCTAATATTGCTTTTTTTAAAAAAAGTCATAACCTCTCTTTCCTTCTCTCCCATTTCCTCTGACTCCCACTAACTAACCTTTCTTTGGAAACTCCTCTTCTACAACACTAACAGTAGATAACCTTTTCCTCTCCCATTTGGTGTCCCGTCTGGTCCCTTCATACCGAAGAGTAGGTAGGTGTTGGATACCCGACATTACGATGTCTCATACAGCACACCATAAAGAAGAAACATTACACATAGCCACCCAGAATGTTAAGGGCTTTCTTTCAGCCGAAAAACGCTCTATAGCGTTCCATGACTTTTATAAACGGAAAATTGACGTTATTATGGTCCAAGAAACACACTTTAAGAAAAGTAACGAACCCACTTTATCCAAAAGATATTTTGACCACACTACTATAGCTCCGGTACAAATAGGAAAAATGGGGTCAGCATTTCATTCAGACGAGGCTTCCCATTCGAACTACTACAGAAACATACAGACACTGAGGGTAGGATCCTAATCCTTGTCGGTTTATGTTACGGCTCCCCGGTCACATTGGTAAACACCTATGCACCAAACAGGCCCACCCCCAACTTCTTCAAAACCCTGGTTAACAAAATACTAGACCGAGCTAAAGGACCCATCATTGCGGGTGGAGATTTTAATTTCCCCATGAACCCACTACTAGACACCTCTAGTGGAAAATCCTATCTGCGTAATAATACTCTCAACTCTAATTGTGCAGCCTTACGATCTATTAACCTATTTGACACCTGGCGAGTAGTACATACCAACAGAAAAGACTACACTTTTTTCTCACATCCACAACACACGTACTCCAGGTTGGATTACATACTATGTGATCAGGCTCTGCTTTCTGCCCTTGTACATTCTAAAATCACGCACACCTCTTGGTCTGATCACAGTATGGTACATACAGAATTCAAATGGGCTAGCAAACCACATACTACATTCAACTGGAGACTCAATGACCATATACTGACTAACCAAGCAACAGTTGATGACATTAAAAAACTCTCGGCCGAATTCTTCGCCCTAAACAAACCCGAGGACACGACACCTGCGAACAATTGGGAGGCATATAAATGTTTCATCAGGGGGGTAATAATAAAACACACCGCCACACAACGCAAGATTCACAATGCCCAGTTCACCTCATTATCTGACGAACTAACTACCTGTGAAACCACTCTTAGAGCGGATCCATCCTCCGCAACCAAACTCTCCAAATTAAATGACGCTAGAGAAGCCCTAAATAAATTTCTCATTCAAAAAGCCCATATGAGAGCGTTAACTACTAAATCTAAGTTTTTCATAGAAAGTAATAAATCAGGTCGCCTACTGGCCAGGTCCCTTAAAAAACAAAGGCTCTCCAATTTCATTAAGACAATCCGTCACCCATCTGGTGAGACAACCCACAAAAATGAAGAAATTGTCAACTCATTTGCTTCTTACTATAAGCAACTATATAATCTTGCAGATTCCGCATCACAAGACAGGAAAGAGAAAATAGAAACATACTTGAACACTGTCCCTACAACCTCTATCACAGATGTCGATAAACAACTCTTAGACTCTCCCATCACCCTGAGAGACATCAATTTAGTTATTAAGTCCTTACCAAATGGCAAATCCCCAGGCCCAGACGGCCTCACATCTAAATTTTACCAGCTCTTACAAGAACATATAAACCCCCAACTCCTGTCACTTTTTAACGATATAGATCAGGGCGCTGTTTTGCCCAGCTCCCTTCTAGAAGCAGTAATCACGGTGATTCCTAAACCGGGCAAACCCAATGATGTAGTCAGTAACTATAGGCCAATCTCCCTTATAAATATTGATATGAAAATATATGCCAAAATTTTAGCCAATCGCATGAATGAAATATTGCCCAACATAGTCCACCCCGATCAGGTGGGCTTCATTAAGGGGAGAGAGGCGAAAGATAACACTACTAGATTACTTCACTCACTCCAACAAGCCCACCTTACCCGCACACCCCTAACCGTGCTTTCGACGGATGCTGAGAAAGCATTTGACAGGGTGGACTGGCAATTTATGTGGTCCACCCTGTCAAAGTTCGGCTTTTCCGAGCTCTTCATTTCCAGAATAAAGGCCCTTTATCACAACCGAGCGCAAAAATTAAAGTCAACAATAATATTTCCCAACCTTTCCCCATTTCCAATGGCACACGTCAAGGGTGCCCGCTCTCACCCCTACTATTCGCTATCACAGTCGAAATACTGGCACTACAAATTAGACACTGTCATCATATACAAGGCCTAAAATTCGGAGACACTACTCAAAAATGCCTCCTGTTCGCGGACGACGTGATATTCACCTTACAATCCCCAACTACCTCCCTCCCCGCTCTCATACAAATCCTAGACACATACAAACAGGTTTCCAACTTCTCTATTAACATGGAGAAGTCGGGTCTATTGCCAATAAATCTAACCCCTCAAGAAATGCTGTACATTACGCGACAAACAAAGTTCACACTACCAGATAAACTTAAATATCTAGGTCTGACAATCTCCAAAGATCCACACACACTTTTCCAGATAACTTTATCAATCTCCACATGAGCGTTAAATCCTCATTGGAAAACTGGCATAAACAGGGACATTTATCATGGCTAGGGCGCATCAACACGGTGAAGATGATGATAGTCCCCAGATACTTATATCTGTTTCAGGCCCTCCCTCTGACCTTACCGAAACCCTTTCTCTCAGCACAACAAAAAATGATTAACTCCTTTATATGGTCATATAAGCGTCCAAGGATAGCTCAGCACACCATGTATTTGAGTAAAGAAGATGGAGGCCTTGGCGTCCCTAATCTTTCTAATTACTATAAAGCCGCACATTTAGCCAGGGTTATAGCTTGGAATCATGCCAACCCCTCGAAGCTCTGGATACAGATGGAGGGCCACCTAGCTCAGGCTAACCCCATAAGAGACCTCCCCTGGATCCCTAAAGAATCCAGACCTCGCACTATACAAGACAATGACTATATTAAAGCTTCCTTAGAAGTGTGGGATGATGTACTCACTCACACAAAGGGAATCTCTACTGTACTTTCCCCCCTGACCCCCCTCCTTCGATATCACCTCTTTCTCAAGCACGACCTACACTCTCACAACTCAACTAATAGACCTCATGGGT
This sequence comes from Bombina bombina, assembly GCF_027579735.1. NCBI lineage: Eukaryota > Metazoa > Chordata > Amphibia > Anura > Bombinatoridae > Bombina > Bombina bombina. Next base: position 161,927,924 of record NC_069503.1, on the reverse strand, counting down.
CCCTACCAGTTTATTTAGTGACCGACACCTCGGGAGTCAAGGACAGACTTACCCTTAATGAGAACTAGGCCCACCCTTCCACCGTTGGTACTCCTACCTACAGATTAGGCACGCGATCATCCACTGCCCGCACAAAGAAATGATACTTAGACCCTTGACCACTTTTGAACGGTTATGCACCAACCCGAATATAAATAGAGCACACATCTCTCTAGCATACAAAATACTCAGGGGCTCTTTCCCTGAAAAAAGACCTACATATCTCACTAAGTGGGCAGTTGAACTCCAAGATGACCTTGACACTGAGACCTGGAGACAATGCTTTCGACATACACATTCTGCCTCCCTATCCTTGACCATATCTGAATTAAACTACAAAATATTAGCTCGGTGGTATTTAACCCCTCAGCGCCTGAGATCATATCCTACCGCCTCCTCCAGCTGTTGGAGACGATGCGGGAGGAAGGTACCCTCACCCACATATGGTGGTCGTGCCCCCTCCTACATACCTTCTGGAACCAAGTAGAAAGACACATAGCCCATACTCTGGGGGTACCAATCACACTTTCCCCATCAATTATAATTCTTAATCTAATCCCTAAAATCGCTTGCGTTTACCGCAGAAAGCTGCTTCTCTTAATGCTCTCTTGTGCTAAACGCTTAATCCCTAGGAAATGGAAGACATGTGAGATACCGTCTATTGCCCAATGGAAATCTGAAGTAGATCATGTCCTCACGCTAGAAAGGATGCATTACTGTTATCTAGGTAAACAAGACACGATCTGCAATATCCAATTTATATGGGATCAAGGGTCTTATGTTGACCACACCTAAACAGTCCCCCCGACATTCTATACCCAAAACTTTTATAAGCTACAACTACTTTCCCCCCCATGACCTTAAGGAGAGTAGGCCAGGCGGGACACCATCTCTCCCCCTCCATTCCCCCTCTTAACCCCTATCTCCCTACCCCCGCTTACTAGCACCCTCTATATTCTTTTATATCTTCCAATGATATGTTATGACTCACTTCTTCCTTCAAAAAATCCCAAAACCCTTATGGAAATTGGATTAATCATTAATGATGACTGTCTTTACCGTGAACAGCTATGAGGCTATTGTGATGTAACTGAAACTATATATCTTGTTCATTTTCAATGTACCAATTTTCAATAAAAATCATTTAAACAAAAAAACTGATGAACACTCATTGGTTGTTGTTTATTATTTTTATTTTTATTTTTATGTGTGCCAAGGGGCAATGGGATTGCCTACAATACTAGGTAGGGGAGAATAATATGCTCTGTACAGATAATATTATTTTAGTGGCAGTTGGCGGAGGACTTGTAAATTAATCTATAAATAAGTCCAGGTCTTGCCTCATATTCATGCCTTTTGGGCTTTTTGTCTGTAAGGTAAAGATCCAAAAGGCTTCTTTCCTCTGCAGTTTACTGATTCTGTCACCTCCTCTAATGTCCTTTCCTATGTGATCAATACCTATGAATGAGAATAAATGTTTAATGTGTACGCCATGAGTTCGAAAATGCTTGGCTACAGGTGTTCTGGGGACTTCCTCTTCAAGTGATAATAGATGTTGTCTAATGCGGTCCTTGAGGGGACGTGTGGTAAGGCCTACATATTGTAGGAGACACTGTTGGCATGTGATTAAGTAAATTACAAATTGACTAGTACAATCTATTCTTTGTTTGATTGGGAAAGTCCTACCTGTATTTGAAGATGTAAACTGATCTCTCTTCTGGGTATAATTACAGCTTTTACAAATGCGTCCACACTTGAAAAAGCCTGGATGTGGAGTTAACCAGTTTGTGTTGTGTTGAGGTTTTGAGGTAAAGCTTTTTCTGACTTTATCTCCTACTGTGGGAGCTCTTTTGGCTACACATTTTATTTGCTGTCTAGTTATGTCTTTAAGTTTGTGGTCACTTTGTAGAATGGGCAAATATTTATGTATTATTTTACAAATTTCATCATACTGTCTGCTATACTGGGTGGAGAAGACAATTTCTCTAGTCAGTGTGTTCTGTCTATCACTAGTGCATTTATTTTTATTTTTCCTATTTGTGTTGGCAAATAGTGTACGTCTGTCTAATTTTCCAACCTCTTTTGCTGTTTTTGCCAGAGTGGCCTTATTGTATCCTCTCTCCACAAGCCGGGCAGTAATTTGATCAGCTTGTTCTTGGTACTGTAAAAAATTGGAGCAATTCCTCCGGGCTCTTATATATTGGCCCTTCGGTATGCCTCTTATAGTATGTTTTACATGGCATGAATCTGCCCTCAGTATTGTGTTACGTGCTAGTGCCTTCCTGTAGATAGAGGATACAATGTTGTTGTTAGTATCTATAGTCAGCTGTAAATCTAGATAGGCAATAGATCTAGGGTGGACATTATATGTAAAGCTCAAGTTGAAGGGGTTGGTATTTAGTAAGTCAACTAAATGTTGGGCTTCTCTTTGATTAATGGGGTTCCAGACGATTATTAGGTCGTCTATGAAACGGCCATACACTACTACACATTGTCTCTGAGGGGGAAATCATCGGCATAAATGGTGTTAATTTCCAGCCAACCCATGTATAAGTTAGCATAGGCCGGGGCAAATTTGGCCCCCATGGCTGTGCCGCAGTTTTGTAAGTAGAATTCCCCCCCAGAGACAAAGTATTTGTGGGTCAGTAAAAAATTAGCTGTAGACACTACAAATTCTATAAAGTTGTCAGAGAAGTCAGTGTACGTCTTAGCATATTTCCCAAGGCCTCCAGGCCTTTTTGGTGGGGTATGCTCGAGTATAGAGCTGTCACGTTGATGGTCAGCCATTGGAAAGTAGGTTGCCAATGTATCTTCTCCAGTTGGAGGAGTAAGTGGGCACTGTCTCTAATGTAGCCAGGAAGGGCCATTACAATAGGCTGGAGTACTGAATCCAGCCAGGCTCCAAGTCGCTCACACAGGGACCCTATGCTGGCTACAATGGGCCTCCCAGGGGGTTTTGTGAGGGTTTTGTGAATTTTGGGCACGCCCCTGAAAGTGGGGACTAGAGGGTCTTTAATGGACAGGTATTCCTTTACCTCCTGAGAGATATGCCCCTCTTCCAGTGCCGTGTCCAAAAATGAAAGTAGTTCCTGGCTGAACATTAGTGTGGGGTCATGGCTGAGTTTAGTGTAGGTGTTAGAATTGTCAAGGTGTATTTTTAATTCTTCCACATAGTCTAAGGTGTTTAAAATAACCACCGCCCCTCCCTTGTCCGCCTGGGTCACTACTATATTAGGGTTTTCTTCTAATTCTGCAAGTCCATTCTTTTCTTGTAGTGTGATGTTATGTTTCAATGTGTTTGTCCCTTTCAAGGAGTCATTTAATGCAAGAATGTCTCTCAGTACTGTTTCCTGATATAATTCTATGCTAGTGCTTCTAGCCTGGACTGGATAAAAGTAGGACCTATCCTTATGATTGAAATTATGTGTAGGGGTAGTGTTCCCTGGAGTGGTATGCTGTAGAGTTAACAAAGTGATAAAGTCACACTGGTCTTTGAATAGCAGGCCTGTGTGAGTGTTTTCTGTTTGTGTGGGTAAAGTGGAGAGAGTGAGAGAAGGGTCAGTATCAATTCCAGTAAAGTGCTTTCTTAAGGTAAGCTTACGAACCAACCTATTTACATCTATCACTGTAGAGAAAACATCAAAGTTAGTGGAAAGTGCAAAGGTGAGACCTTTATTCAGAATAGATATTTGTGCAGGTGATAATTGAGTGCTAGACAGATTTATAACATTGCCTATTTCTTTTTGTTTTTTGAGGCTGTCCTGCTGGGGTATCTATGTGGTTGGCTAGTGCTTTCAGGAGTGCTGGTTTGGTTGGGGGTCTTTACCAGGGCTGCTAGTGTGGTTCTGGGTGAGGCAGTAGTGCCTGGTGAGGCTGTAGTGCCTATGTCTGTATCTATAGGTGGTTCTACCAGTTCAGTAGTTGAGGAACTTGCTGATTGAGGGAAAGAGCTCTCAGAATCTACTGTTTCTATACTTGAGAAAGTAACTTTCTTATTAGAATGTGTTCTACGTTTATTGTGTTTGGTTTTGGAAGAATTCGGGTTTACCTTGCCCCTAGCAGGTCTGTGTTGCTGCCAGGAATAAACTATATTGAGGTCATAGTCTTTAGTGTCCCGGTTATACTTAGATACTTTTCTGCTTGACAACTCAATGTCCAATTTATTGATGGTTTCCTCCAATTGCAGTGTATAATCCTTATGCTGGCTAGTTTCCTCAAAGGCTTTAATGCTGTCAGTTATGGTATTAATTTCTGTCAGAATAGATTCTCTCTCTTGTCTCTTATGCCTGAGTAGCTGATTCATCAGGGTAAGAGAACACCTAGTTAGAGTATGGTTCCATTCTTCCATAAACTCAGGTATTTGCTGGGCAAAGGAAGGGAACTTTTTCATTCTCAGGCCGCGTGGCACTTTGCCCTCTTTGATGTATAGGTCCAGGAATTCTGTGTCCCACCAAAGATTAGTTTCCTTATACCTGAGTTTTTCTAGGTTTGAAAATAACATGGGCAGGTTGTCTTCCCTTGGCACTGTAGGAAGAGTGTTAGTCCCTTGCAGAGCTGTGGCTAGAATGAGTCTACGTTTATCCTCATTCAGACCCCCTGTGGGGGTGGTGTCTACTGATTCTAGTGGATCAGTCATTCTGCTCATATAAGATGATGGTATGTCCTGTAGGGTACTGATTGTTTGAGCAAACAAGACAGTTGAAGCAAATAAAGGAGGAGTATCAGACCCTATGGTAACTAAAATCTCCTGTTTGGGATATGTGAAATAAGCCTCCTCGTGTAGAAGGTATTTCCAGTCACAAGGGTCAAGCAATCACTGAAATTACTGAGGTCACCCAATAGTCTTTAGTGTATTTACTTAGTCAAATGCCTTACATACAGTGTGTCTGCCCCCTATAGCTGTTTAGGCCAGCAAACATAAAAGTTATTGCTCAGAGATGCAATGTGTGCACTGTCTTGTTGAGATGCACAATAAAGAATGCAAGTAAAACAACGATTGTGCAAGAAATGCTGGCTGGGCTGTGTAGGCGTGCTATACATGAGAGTTAGGGCAGTATTTGTAAGTATAGGGCTGTCAGTAATTACGGACTAAGCGGGTGTGCTATTGCATCATTACTGTGTTGGCAATTCTTCTTACCGGTCCTGGTTTGGGCTGTCTTCCGAGCTGGAGGGGTGCCCAAGTGTGGAGGATCCCAGTCTGTGTGGAGCTCTTCGTTTCCAGCGGGCTCATGGTGGCCTTTCCGACTAGCCGTATCCGTGCGGTGTAGGTGGCGAGGCGGCGCACTCGATGACGTCACTCGTTAACGTGCGTCGCACCAATGTCCCACTTGTTGATGCTGGAGCTCCGCTGGGTGAAGCCGGCCGTTTGGATGTGCGTCCCCAACTTGACAGCCCTCCAGGGGGCAAATGGGGGAAATCTCCTCCTGGCTGACGAAAAACGTCCCCTCCAGCAGCCGCCGTGAGTAAGGCAAGGACGATCAGAGTGGCGTCCCCAGTTGGAGGTCCTCTCCCCAGGTAAGTCCGGTAGGTGAGCAGTTGCTCATAGGTAGTGAAATTGCAATAGTCTCTTGACAGTAAAGTCAGCTAGTTGCGAGTGCAGTGGCAAACAGGAGATGAGAAGTAAAGGTGATTTGAGTCGCAGTCCTCAGGGCAAGCTCTGCCGTATGCAGTATTAGAAGAAAGAAAGACGAGGAACTGCAGACTGTATTTCCAAAGTGGTTAGTTTAATGAACAGGCAAGTGAAAGACACAGTCACAGTGTGCAGGGCTGGATCTGACGCGTTTCCCGCATGCTCACATGCGCTTCATCAGAGATCTAGTGGTGTTCACCTGCTATCAGGTTAAATACTGGTGTTAGCCAATAGTGTGTAAGCAAAGCCTAATTGATATTGTGTGAATAAACATAGTGTGCAAGTATTTGGTGCAAAAAAGAAAATCTTGAATGTGAAACTCTCAAAAGGAAAAAGTGTTATTAAGCAGTGATTTAGTAGGCTGTGCATGTAATCAAAAAATTAACGTGGTTGTGTATTTATTATAATTAGGTTAGAAAATGGTGACATATTACTAGGAACTAAATACTATATATATATACAGTATCTCACAAAAGTGAGTACACCCCTCACATTTTTGTAAATATTTAATTATATCTTTTCATGTGACAACACTGAAGAAATTACACTTTGCTACAATGTAAAGTAGTGAGTGTACAGCCTGTATAACAGTCTAAATTTGCTGTTCCCTAAAAATAACTCAACACACAGCCATTAATGTCTAAACTGTTGGCAACAAAAGTGATTATACCCCTAAGTGGAAATGTCCAAATTGGGCCCAATTAGCCATCTTCCCTTCCTGCGGTGTCACGTGACTCATTAGTGTTACAAGGTCTCAGGTGTGAATGGGGAGCAGGTGTGTTAAATTTAGTGTTATCGCTCTCACACTCTCTTATGCTGGTCACTGGAAGTTCAACATGGCACCTCATGGCAAAGAACTCTCTTAGGATCTGAAAAAAATAATTGTTGCTCTACATAAAGATGGCCTAGGCTATAAGAAGATTGCCAAGACCCTGAAACTGAGCTGCAGCATGGTGGGCAAGACCATACAGTGGTTTCACAGGACAGGTTCCACTCAGAACAGGCCTCTCCATGGTCGACCAAAGAAGCTGAATGTACATGCTCAACGTCATATCCAGAGGTTGTCTTTGGGAAATAGATGTATGAGTGCTGTCAGCATTGCTGCAGAGGTTGAAGGGGTGGGGGATCAGCCTGTCAGTGCTCAGACCATACGCCGCACACTGCATCAAATTGGTCTGCATAGCTGTCGTCCCAGAAGGAAGCTTCTTCTAAAGATGATGCACAAGAAAGCCTGCAAACAGTTTGCTGAAGACAAGCAGACTAAGGACATGGATTACTGGAACCATGTCCTGTGGTCAAATGAGACCAAGATAAACTTATTTGGTTCAGATGGTGTCAACCATGTGTGACTGCAACCAGGTGAGGAGTACAAAGACAAGTGTGTCTTGCCTATAGTCAAGCATAGTGGTGGGAGTGTCATGGTCTGGGCCTGCATGAGTGCTGCCGGCACTTAAAAGGGCCTTTTGCGGGGCATTGCCCCAAAGAAATCAGCTCTTTTACCTGTAAAAAAAAATACAAACAACCCCACTAAAAGTAAAACCTACCACCCACACAACCAACCCCCCCCAAATTAAAGCCTAACTAAAAAAAAACTAAGCTCCCCATTGCCCTGAAAAGGGCATTTGGATGGGCATTGCCCTTAAAAGGGCATTTAGCTCTATTGCTGCCCAAAGCCCTAACCTAAAAAATAAACCCACCCAATACACCCTTAAAAAATCCTAACACTAACCCCGAAGATTCACTTACCGGGAGAAGTCTTCATCCAAGGGGCAAGATGTCCTCAAGGAAGCCGGCAGAAGTGGTCCTCCAGATGGGCAGAAGTGGTCCTCCAGACAGGCAGAAGTCTTCATCCATACGGCATCTTCTATCTTCATCCTTCCAGCGCGGAGCGGGTCCATCTTCAAGATATCCAACGCGGAGCATCCTCTTCTTCCGACTGATCCAATCAGTCAATAGGATTGAGCTTGCATTCTATTGGCTGTTCCAATCAGCCAATGGAATGCAAGCTCAATCCTATTGGCTGATCCAATCAGCCAAATGGATTTTTTCTACCTTAATTCCGATTGGCTGATAGAATTCTATCAGCAAATTGGAATCTAAGGGACGCCATCTTGGATGACATCATTTAAATGGTACCTTCATTCGTTGTTAGTCCATCAGAAGAAGAGGATGCTCCGCGTCGGATGTCTTGAAGATGGACCCGCTCCACGCCGGAAGGATGAAGATAGAAGATAATGTATGGATGAAGACTTCTGCCTGTCTGGAGGACCACTTCTGCCCATCTGGGGGACCACTTCTGCCGGCTTCCTTGAGGACATCTTGGCGCTTGGATGAAGACTTCTCCCGGTAAGTGAATCTTGGGGGGTTAGTGTTAGGATTTTTTGAAGGGTGTATTGGGTGGGTTTATTGTTTAGGTTAGGGCTTTGGGCCTGCAATAGGGCTAAATGCCCTATTAAGGGCAATGTCCATCCAAATGCCCTCTTCAGGGCAATGGGGAGTTTAGGTTTTTTAGTTAGGCTTTTATTTGGGGGTTGGTTGTGTGGGTGATGGGTTTTACTGTTGGGGGGTTGTTTGTATTTTTTTTACAGGTAAAAGAGCTGATTTATTTGGAGCAATGCCCCGCAAAAGGCCCTTTTAAGGGCTATTGATAGTTTAGTTTAGGCTAGGGTTTTTTTATTTTGGGGGGGGCTTTTTTTTATTTTGATAGGGCTCTTAGATTAGGTGTAATTAGTATAAATATCTTGTAATTTGTTTTTTATTTTCTGTAATTTAGTGTTTGTTTGTTTTGTGATTTAGCTAATTTAATTTATTTAATTGTATTTATTTATGGAATTGATTTAATTGTAGTGTAGTGTTAGGTGTTATTGTAACATAGGTTAGGTTTTATTTTACAGGTAAATTTGTATTTATTTTAGCTTGGTAGTGATTAAATAGTTAATAACTATTTAGTAACTATTCTACCTAGTTAAAATAAATACAAATTTGCCTGTAAAATAAAAATAAAACCTAAGATAGCTACAATGTAACTATTAGTTATATTGTAGCTAGCTTAGGGTTTATTTTATAGGTATTTAGTTTTAAATAGGAATAATTTAGTTAATGATAGTAATTTTATTTAGATTTATTTAAATTATATTTAAGTTAGGGGGTGTTAGGGTTAGACTTAGGTTTAAAGGGTTAATACATTTAGAATAGTGGCAGCGATGTTGGGGATGGCAGATTAGGGGTTAATAAATGTAGGTAGGTGGAGGCGATGTTGGGGGCATCACATTAGGGGTTAATAAATATAATGTAGGTTGCGGCGATGTTAGGGGCGGCAGACTAGGGGTTAATAAGTATACTGTAGGTGGCGGCGATGTTGAGGGCGGCAGACTAGGGGTCAATAAATGTAAGTAGGTAGCGGCGATGTTAGGGACAGCAGATTAGTGGTTAATAATATTTAATAGTGTTTGCGAGGCGGGAGTGCGGCAGTTTAGGGGTTAATATGTTTATTATAGTGGCGGCAATGTCGGGAGCGGCAGATTAGGGGTTAATAATTTTATTATAGTGCTTGCGATTCGGGAGGGCCTCAGTTTAGGGGTTAATAGGTAGTTTATGGGTGTTAGTGTACTTTTTAGCATTTTAGTTATGAGTTTTATGCTACGGCGTTGTAGTGTAAAACTCATAACTACTGACTTTAGAATGCGTTAGGAATCTTGGAGGTAGAGGCTGTACCGCTCACTTTTTGGCCTCCCAGGACAAACCTGTAATACTGGCGCTATGGAAGTCCCACAGAAAAAAGACTTTACAAACTTTACGTAAGTCAGTTTGCGGTAAGGCCAAACAAGTGTGCGGTGCACCTATACCTGCAAGACTCGTAATACCAGTGGTAGTGAAAAAGCAGCGTTAGGACCTGTTAACGCTGCTTTTTCATCTTACCGCAAAACTTGTAATCTAGTCGTATATTTTGCAAAATTATATTTCATGGGAATAAGTTTGAGTCTCTTAAATAAACACAAATGTATTAAATGCCTTGTTTGATTTTGTCTTGCAATTGGCTAACAAATTTGACCATTTCCCAGATTTATTGAAGATAGTGTATATCTCTCAGTTAAAGAGCACAGGCCATCTTTAACATTCCCTATGTGTTAGATGTAGGAGTAATTTGGGATTGTAGAAAAAAATACATACCTTTTATTTCTACACAGAAAAGCCCTCATTATTTACTGCATATAATAAAATAAAGCTTAATCCAATTGTCTATAGTCACTCAAACTTACTTCACATTCATAATGGCCAATATCTTCCTTTGTGGCTTTTTTTATCACAAGCACTAAAACTCCACTTCTGGGCTCAGTAAAAGTTTGGTGTTTGCTGGAATCTGTCAATGGAATTCCATCTCTGTACCACCTGAGATAAGAACAAAGATATATTTATGTATTTTACTGTATTTATCTTAACAATGTTAGTTTGCTTTAGTAAGCTCATCTCTAAAAGCCAAAAGAAAAGTGTTTGTATGTAAAATACTTTGCTTTGGGAAACACAAGATTTTAATTTTAAAGACACTTAATGAAGCATAAAAGAGCAAAAAGAAAATGCTATAATGTGTTGTTATCATGTAACTATGTGTTATCCTCTGTCAAGAGGTTAAACATAGTGTTAGGCTCCAGGGGGCAGGCGTGTCCAGCCATGATAGGCCACAATTCTAGGAGCTCCTGCAATGATATTGTTAATTTGCCAATTATCAATAGATAGGTAACTGTATGCCATACTATTAAGCTCAGACATTGCTGCAGAAGTGTCTGAGGTCTCTAAGGATATATAATTCTATGCCTATGCTTCTGTGGTCCTGGACTGGATTATTGATCTCCTAGGTGACGGTTTATACACGTGGAGCTCAATAACCCCCCCCCCTTGGTTTAGCTTGCCGGGTTAACGCAGCGGGTTCTTACTCATTCATCTAAGCTTCACATTGACCATTGCCCGTTTGCAGGAGCGCGATAATTAACCAGCCATTACAAGTGGCTGGTTATTGCTACCACTAGCTTGCGGTAGAGATCCGATTTGTGGTTAATTTTCTAAAAGTGCCCCCAATAGAGGGCATATTTTTTTATTTTAAAAAATCTAGCATTTTTTATTAATAAAAAAAAAAACTGCACTAGTCAGTTTTGGGGCTTTAAAATTGGTGAGAGTGGGGTGTAAGAAAAAAAGAATAGGCATTGAAAAATGCCTTTAAATTGTGGTCTATGGGATATATGTGTTCTCATAGACCGCAATGTAAATATATTTATTTGCTTATATACATATATGTATGTGTTGATATGTTTATATACACATATTAACACATAAATATATATGTATATACCTGTATGTATATAATCATATACATATATATTTAAAAATGCTGCCCATCGCTGCTCTACTCCCAGGACTGCGCAAGGTTCTGATGTCATGTCTAACGGCATGAGAACGAGGCTCCCATAGGAGCCTATGGAAGTGCGCTCTCATGTAGGCAAACATTATCGTGTGCTGGTATTACAAAGTAGAGCGCTAATATCGCTTGCATGCAAGCGATATTTAGCACTCGCCGGTCCACTTGTAATCTATTCCATTGTTAGGCTCCAGGTCAGCAGCAGACTGCTGGAACTGAGCTGAAGATATTTGGCCAGTCAATGACAAGAGGCATATTTGAATAGCCACCAATCACCGCTAGCACACAATAGTACATTTCTAAGCCTACCAAAGTAAGCTTTACAACAAAGGATACTAAGAGAACAAAGTAAATTTGATAATAGAAGTAAAGTGAAATGTCTCTTAAAAATTGCATGAACGTATAATATACATTGTCATGTCCTTTTAAAGCGGACATTTTTGTCTGTTCAAATGCTTTGCCACACCTGTCACATAATATAATTAACTAGACATTTTCAGGACCGCTATATCATTGTGTACATGGAAAAAATCAGTAAAATAATCTATAATAGTGCTAATATTTCTTTTCATTGCAGCCTTATTAAGATATATTCATGCTGCTTTCTATTTTCTATCAGCCCTGTTTGCATAATAAGACAAAAAATATTTCCTTATAACCTTGTAAAACCCTTTAGAAATGTCAAGCCTGTTACACGAGATAAAAGATCTAGATCATTTGCATAAAGCTATACACGACTTTTGCGTTTAACTGCAACTGCATAAACAAAATGATCTCAACAACAAGTTATCTCACAAAATATCACTCAAATCTTGAAAACTAAAATCATGAACACTCAGAAGACGAATATAAGGATAAAGGATACACCTCAATCTATAAAGATTGTCACATACAACAACATTTTATACTGAAAAATATACATTTTTACTTGTTTACATTCCCAAAGACAAGATATTTAAAGGCACATTACCAAACAATGTCAAGGATGTGAGTGTGTATTGTTATGGCAAAACATTAGTGTTTGGGGATTTGCTGTTACGATTCCAATGTCACAGGTATGATTCTGAATGTTCTAAATGCTGCATAACCACTTGACTGTCAAAGACAACATAAACCTGCAACTTTTTAAATTGTTTTATTCTGATACTAAAGGGATATGGAACCCAAAATGTTTCTTTCATGATTCAGATAGAGTTTAACGTTTTAAAAAAAGGTTCCAATGTATATTTATTATCAAATGTGTTTCATTCTCTTGAATCTTTTGTTGAAAGAGCAGAACCAGGCCCGGATTGAGCATCAGACATACTGGGGAAATGCTTGCTGGGCTGGAGCCGGTGACTGAAGGCCCCGCCCTGCAAAATCACACAACCCGGTGCTGTTTTAAGTAGTATTCTTGGGCCCTAAGGTGAAGAGCTCTCTGGTAGGGAAGCAACATGGTGTGCGCTAAACTGAAGGTACCATGTGCACTGTGCTGCTGAGCCCTGGGCCAGCTAGGCGACATCGGGTTAGTACGCTGGTGATTACGACGCGCTAACCTGATATCTCTTAGCTCAGCCCCATCTATGGCAGCAATTAGTACCTTTTAGCTTGGCCATGAAGCTTACCTGCTGGCACTGATGAAATAATATGCATCATTCTGTTCCCTCAAGAACACGAGCAAGCATGCCTTATACCATGAAGGAACTTTTATAAAAAAAAAATTAAAACTAGTGTCTGTAAGGAGCGTGGGAACAGTAGCCCAGTCTGTCCGGTGAATTGCCAATAAGGAGCCAGACTCTAGGAGGATAGGTTGTCTAATGGTAAGATTGGGAACTACTGACCTAATTTATATGCAGTTATTTGACTTAATGAACAGAATGATCTTCCAACTGTTTTTTGAATTTACAAAGAGTTGCTGCTAATCTTGGGATCCTTGCTTATAATTTTAGTAAAACATTGGACATACTTTTAGGACTAATGAGCTTGTTAATGTTCTATTGTAGAAATTAACAGCTAGATTATAAGCTGTGCGTTAGGCTGAAAGAGCAGCGTTAACAGGTCCTAACGCTGCTTTTTCACTACCGCTGCTATTACGAGTCTTGAAGGTTTAGGGGCACCGCACACTTCTTTGGCCTTACCGCAAAACGACTTATGTAAACTTTGTAAAGCCTTCTTTCTATGGGACTTCCATAGCACCGGTATTACGAGTCTGTCCTGGGAGGCCAAAAAGTGAGCGGAACACCCTACCCTGTCAAGATTCCTAACGCATTTAAAAGTCAGTAGTTAAGAGTTTTTATGGTACAACGCCGTAACATAAAATTCATAACTAAAGTGCTAAAAAGTACACTAACACCCATAAACTACCTATTAACCCCTAAACCGAGGCCCTCCCGCATCACAAACACTATAATTAATTTTTTAACCCTAATCTGCCACTCCGGACACCACCGCCACCTACATTATATTTATAAACCCCTAATCTGCTGCCCCAACATCGCCGACACCTACATTTTATTAACCCCTAATCTGCCACCCCAATGTCGCCGCAACCTACCTACACTGATTAACCCTAATCTGCCGCCCCCAACGTTGCCGCCACTATAATAAACATATTAACCCCTAACCGCTGCACTCCCGCCTCGCAAACATTAGTTAAATATTTTAACCCCTAATCTGCTGTCCCTAACATCGCTGCCACCTACCTACACTTATTAACCCCTAATCTGCAGCCACTATACTAAATTATTAACCCCAAACCTAAGTCTAACCCTAACACTAACACCCCCTAACTTAAATATAATTTAAATAAATCTAAATAAAATTACTATCATTAACTAAATTATTCCTATTTAAAACTAAATACTTACCTATAAAATAAACCCTAAGCTAGCTACAATATAACTAATATTTACATTGTAGCTAGCTTAGGGTTTATTTTTATTTTACAGGCAAGTTTGTATTTATTTTAACTAGGTAGAATAGTTACTAAATAGTTATTAACTATTTACTAACTGCCTAGCTAAAATAAATTCAAATTTACCTGTAAAATAAAACCTAACCTAATTTACAATAACACCTAACCTAACCCTACAATTAAATAAATTAACTAAATTAAATACAATTACCTAAATTAAATTAAATTAAATTAGCTAAAGTACAAAAAACAAACAAACACTAAATTACAGAAAATAATAAACAAATTACAGATATTTAAACTAATTACACCTAATCTAATAGCCCTATCAAAATAAAAAAAGCCCCCTCAAAATAAAAAACCCTAGCCTAAACTAAACTACCAATAGCCCTTAAAAGGGCCTTTTGCGGGGCATTGCCCCAAAGTAATCAGCTCTTTTACCTGTAAAAAAAAATACAAACAACCCCCTCAACAGTAAAACCCACAACCCACACAACCAACCCCCCAAAAAAAAATACTAACTAAAAAAACCTAAGCTCCTCATTGCCCTGAAAAGGGCATTTGGATGGACATTGCCCTTAAAAGGGCAGTTAGCTCTTTTGCAGGCCCAGACCGTAACCTAAAAATAAAACCCACCCAATACACCCTTAAAAAAACCTAACACTATCACCCTAAAGATCGACTTACAGTTCTGAGGACCGGACATCCATCCTCAAGAAGGGCAGAAGTCTTCATCCAACCGGGCCGAAGTCCTCAACGAAGCCGGGAGAAGTCTTCATCCAAGCCGGGCGAAGTGGTCCTCCAGACGGGCAGAAGGCTTTATCCAGACGGCATCTTCTATCTTCATCCATCCTACGCGGAGCGGGTCCATCTTCAAGACATCCGATGATGTTTGGAACAGCCAATAGAATGCAAGCTCAATCCTATTGGCTGATTGGATCAGCCAATAGGATTGAACTTCAATCCTATTGGCTGATTGGATCAGCCAATAGGATTTTTCCTACCTTAATTCCGATTGGCTGATAGAATTCTATCAGAAAATCGGAATCTAAGGGACGCCATCTTGGATGACGTCACTTAAAGAAGCCGTCATTCAGTAAGAAGACTTCGTTTGAAGAGGATGCTCCGCGTCGGATGTCTTGAAGAGGGACCCGCTCCGCGTCGGATGAAAGAAGATGGAAGATGCCGTCTGGATGAAGACTTCTGCCCGTCTGGAGGACCACTTCGCCCGACTTGGATGAAGACTTCTCCCGGCTTCATTGAGGACTTCGGCCCGGTTGGATGAAGACTTCTGCCGCTTCCTTGAGGATGGATGTCCGGTCTTCAGAACTGTAAGTCGATCTTCAGAGGGTTAGTGTTAGGTTTTTTTAAGGGTGTATTGGGTGGGTTTTATTTTTAGGTTAGGGTTTGGGCCTGCAAAAGAGCTAACTGCCCTTTTAAGGGCAATGCCCATCCAAATGCCCTTTTCAGGGCAATGGGGAGCTTAGTTTTTTTTAGATAGTATTTTATTTGGGGGGTTGGTTGTGTGGGTGGTGGGTTTTACTGTTGGGGGGGTGTTTGTATTTTTTTTTACAAGTAAAAGAGCTGATTACTTTGGGGCAACGCCCCGCAAAAGGCCCTTTTAAGGGCTATTGGTAGTTTAGTTTAGGCTAGGGTTTTTTTTTATTTGGGGGGGGCTTTTTTATTTTGATAGGGCTATTAGATTAAGTGTAATTAGTTTAATTATCTGTAATTTGTTCATTATTTTCTGTAATTTAGTGTTTGTTTTTTTGTACTTTAGCTAATTTAGGTGTTATTGTAACTTAGGTTAGGTTTTATTTTACAGGTAAATTTGTATTTTTTTTAGCTGGGTAGTTAGTAAATAGTTAATAACTATTTAGTAACTATTCTACCTAGTTAAAATAAATACAAACTTGCCTGTAAAAAAAAATAAACCCTAAGCTAGCTACAATGTAACTATTAGTTATATTGTAGCTAGCTTAGGGTTTATTTTATAGGTAAGTATTTAGTTTTAATAGGAATATTTTAGTTAATGATAGTAATTTTATTTAGATTTATTTAAATTATTTTTAAGTTAGGGGTGTTAGGGTTAGGGTTAGACTTAGGTTTAGGGGTAGGGATGGCGAATGTTTCTAAACATTCAAAATTTAAAACAAATTTTGATACATTCGTTCGTTCGAAACGAATTTTGAATGTTTATATAACATTCTAACATTCTATTTTTGAATTTTCGTTTTCGAATTTTTCAATAAAATTCGAATATATTTGTTCGAATAATAGAATGTTTAGCTATGTATTCATTCAATTTCGAAATGTAATATTCAAATTCGAATGTGACATTCGAATTCGATTGTGACATTCAAATTTGAAATAGTATTTCTAGTCTACAACTGTGTTTAATAAATGTAATATTCGAATTTGAATGCTACATTCGAATTCGAATATCACATTCGAATTTGAAATAGTATTTCTAGTCTAATACTGTGTTTTAAATGTGATATTCGATTTGAATGTGATATTCGATTAGAATGTGACATTCGAATTCGAAATAGTATTTCTAGTCTAATACTGTGTTTTATGAATGTAATATTCAAATTCGAATGTGACATTCGATTCAAATGTGATATTCGATTTGAATGTGACATTCGAAATAGTGTTTCTAGTCTACAATTGTGTTTTATAAATGTAATATTCAAATTTGAATGTGATATTCGAATGTAACATTCGAATTCGAATGTGACATTCGAATTCGAATGTGACATTCGAAAACTGTAAATAACATTCGAAAATCGAATTTTTAAGAATATTTGTTCTTATCAACATTCTATTATGTAAATCGAATTTCTACAATAACATTTGTTCTAAGATTCGAATTTGGATATGAACACATTCGCCCATCCCTACTTGTAATACCAGTGCACATTAGCGTGCGCTGGTATTACTCAGTTGAGCGGAAATATAGGACTTCTCCAGAACTCTGCCTTGCTACACAGGATTCTCACTAGTTTTGAAAGTTTCAAGCGCTCCCTAAAGACTCTACTGTTCAGGGATGCATACAACCTACACTAACCTATCCTAACCCCAGTTTCTCTCCTCCTGTGTTATCCCCCTAGCATATAAGCCTATGAGCCCAGCTATTTCCAGACTACCCCCATAAGAGCTGATTACAAAAGTGCAACTCTCGGCAGGGCCCTCTATCCATTTGATCCCATATGCATGTTACCTTGTATACCGCCTATGTTTATAGCACTGTGGAATCTGTTGTCACTCAACAAATACTTAATAATAATAAAATAAAGCAATGTTTTGCTCTCAACTTGTAATCTAGACATTTATTTGCATTTATTTACAGAGCACCAGACAGTCAGATGAAAGTTCTACCTCTTTATTTCATATATTGAAATTAATGTTGGTATTCAATATTTAATAAAATGAAGATCAAATAGGCAATCTGTGACTCACCTAATCTGTGGATATGGTGCTCCTTCAATGGTGCATGTAAACTGAGTATCTTCACCTTCCACAAAATAAGCATTATGCAGCTTGTTTACAAACCGTGGAGGAACTATTAAAGGAAAAAGTATTTTATTATTGTGTCCTAGATATACAAAATCCAAATGCTTGAGATTATTAATTATTATTTAACTAAATTAATGAATTAAAAACAAAAATAATTAAAAAGAAGAAACGACTCATACCTTGGACAAGGATCTTTCCTAATGTACTGGCATTTCCAGCGGCACTGGAAGCGAAACACATGTATTGCCCTGAATCAGCACCAGTCAGGTTATCCAAAATTAATGTGCAGGAACCATCAGGATCTTCAATAATAATGTGATGGGGATCAACTTCCACTGATTTTCCATCTTAAAGGGGAAAAGAAAAGATTATTAAAGGGACACTAAACCCAAATTTTTTATTTAATGATTCAGATAGAGCATGCAGAACCTGGGTTACGATTGTTTATCGGTGGGTAAATGTAGCCACCAATAAGCAATCGCTATCCAGGGTGCTGAACCTAAAATGGGCCGGCTCCAAAGATTTACATTCCTGCTTTTTAAATAAAGATAGCAAAAGGAAGAAAAATTGCTAATAGGAGTAATTAGAAATTTCGATTTATCAAGGGCCGAATGGAGCAGCGGTCTTAAGAAGCTGCTCCTTAACTGGTCTGCTGCCTCTGAGGCTGCGAACATCAATCTGCCCAATCCTATACGATCAGGTTGATTGACACCCCCTGCTAGCGGACTATTGGCCGAGAATCTGAAGGGGCGGCATTGCACAAGCAGTTCACCAGAACTGCTTGTGCAATGTTAAATGCCGACAGCATATGCTGTCGGCATTCAGCGATGTCTGGCGGACATTATAGGCTACAGCGTATAATGTCTGCCAGACATTGGTAAATCAGCCCCTATGGGGCCTATTTATCAAATGTCTGTCCGACATGATACGATCAGCGGATTATGTCCGACAGACAACGCTGAATGCGGACAGCATTATGCTCTCCGCATTCAGCACTGCACCAGCAGTTCTGCAGCCGCCCCCTGCAGGCCGCTAGCAGGGGGTGTCAATCAACCCGATCGTATTCGATCGGGTTGAATTCTGGCGATCGCTGTCCGCCTCCTCAGAGCAGGTAGATAGGTTATGGAGCAGCGATCTTTAGACCGCTGCTCCATAACTTGTGTTTCTGGCGAGCCTGAAGGCTCGTTGTATTACAAATTTAAAGTAAAATGTTTTCGCTCGCGTGCTAACCTGATGTGTGCAAAAAGCCAAACTTAGAATATTGCGACCATGTTAACGTATTCCCTCATAGAAGTCAATGGAGCAAAAAAAAAGTGGAAAAAAAACTAACACTCTACTCGTACGCAAACCTAATCACATACTTTCAAGTGCGCTAACCCAACATGAAAATATGAATATTTTACATTCCAATGTTCTTCATATAGCAGAATATGTTTTACTTATTCATAAATATATATTTCTATATGATGTTTTTTGCTAAAATATAAATATATATATATATATATATGTATATATATATATATATATATATATATATATATATATATATATTATATAATTTATATAGGTATAGATATATTCATAATTATATATATATATATAGGAATATCTATTTAAAAAAAAATATGCTATGTGCAGAACATTGGAATGTGATATATTTACAGTAAATGAACATAACACTTTATTAAATGAATATGAAATATGCTTTTTATTTTTTCATCTACTTAACTGCAAAGGGCTCCAATGCACTATGGGGCCTATCTATCAAGCTCTGAATGGCAGGCTCGCCAGAAACAGCAGCTATGAAGCAGCAGTCACAAAGACCGCTGCTCCATAACCTGTCCGCCTGCTCTGACAGACATCGCCGGAAATCAAACCGATCGAGTCCGATCGTGTTGATTGACACCCCCTGCTGGCGGCCCATTGGCCCAGTGCAATGCTGAATACGGTGAGCGTATGTCTATATATGTATACATATGTATTTATGTGTTTATATGTGTACAGTATATATGTCTATATATGTATACATATGTATTTATGTGTATATATGTCTATATATGTATACATATGTATTTATGTGTTTATATGTGTATATATGTCTATATATGAATACATATGTATTTATGTGTTTATATGTGTATATATGTCTATATATGAATACATATGTATTTATGTGTTTAAATGTGTATATATGTCTATATATGTATACATATGTATTTATATGTGTATATATGTCTATATATGTATACATATGTATTTATGTGTTTATATGTGTATATATGTCTATATATGTATACATATGTATTTATGTGTTTATATGTTATATTGTTATATATGTATACATATGTATTTATGTGTTTATATGTGTATATATGTCTATATATGTATACATATGTATTTATATGTGTATATATGACTGTATATATAAATATTCAGACATGTATATGTATGTATCTCTTTATTAGATGGTGTTATTATGAGTGTAACTATACTTTTAAATGTATTGTTTATTGTTTTGTGACATATATTGTTTTGCAAAACAGTCAACCAGAGTACTGTGGACACACCATACCGACGCACGTTAACTTCAATTGCGCTGAAGAGATCGCGTTTACGAACAGCCCTTTTCGTTTGTGCCACTTGTAATCTGGCCCATTATGGGGAATGGAGTCATGAGTTTAATGTCTCTTTTAAGTTAGGTATTAAAGGGACAGTCTAGTCAAAATTAACCTTTCATGATTCAGATAGGGCATGCAATTGTAAACAACTTTCCAATTTACTTTTATCAACAAATTTGCTTTGTTCTCTCGGTGGTATTTTTGAAAAGCTAAACCTAGGTAGGCTTAAACTGATTTCTAAACCATTGAAAACCGCCTCCTAGCTCAGAGCATTTTGAAAGTTTTTCACAGTTAGACAGTACTAGTTCATGTGTGTTATATAGATATCATTGTGCTCACTCCCATGGAGTTATTTAGGAGTCTGCACTGGTTGGCTAAACTGCATGTCTGTCAAAAGGGGGCAGTCTGCAGAAGCTTAGATACAAGGTATAATCACAGAGGTAAAAAAATATATTAATATAAAGTGTTGTTTATGCAAAAACTGGGTAATGGGTAATAAAGGGATTATCTATCTTTTTTAAACAATAAAAATTGTAGACTGTCCCTTTAAGGAGAGGAAGATTGATCAGGAAGAAAAGTGAAAGATATAAGGTAGAGAGTAATAATAATTCTTTATAAACTAGCACCCAAAATTAATTATATCTTGCAAAATTACTGTCAAAAATTTAAATCATTTTGAAAAACTTCACTATCACAAATATACTTTTTTTTTTGTTTGCTAACACTACAAAGAAAAATAACTTGTAAAAATGCGTGTTTCCTGTTTCTTGCTTTGACAGTACATTAGTTAGTTCCTTGCTGACAAAGCATAAGACATAACACAGAACGTACCTTTATACCAGGTGACAACAGGTTTCGGGGTCCCTGTTACCCGGCATGCCAGCTTAACAGTTTCTCCCAGCTCAGCGGTACAATCAGCCAGCACTTCTATAAATTCTGGTGGATCTGAAATATCAAGAAGGTTCGCATTATCTGGTATTTAATATGCATCTTGCTAATAGATTAGACACAACAACATAGCAAATTTTGTCATCTGTCTCTATATAAAGTGTAAACCAAATTTTCCTGTTAAAAAAAATGACAATAATGTGCTATTTAATGCAATAGGTCCAGTTATTATTTTGTATTATTTTATATTATTTTGTATTATTTTGTATTATTTTATATTATTTTGTATTATTTTGTATTATTTTATTATTGTAAAGCAATTAGAATTTGCTGCAATTGGACAGCTCAGCATAATAGAGCAGTAACGTCTTTAATATTGTGCATGCAGTGGCGAATTTAGGTTTTGTGCTGCGCTAGGCACTCACAATTCCCCCCCCCCCCCCCCCCCCAGGTTTTAGAACTTTTATAATAAATAAATAAATGAAGGTTCAGAGTTATCTCTAAACTGTAAAGCTCCATAAGAATTTTCTTATTATATCCCCCTAGAATGTAAGCTCCTTGGGCAAAATCTCCCATTATATACCTCTAAAGTAAGTAACTGTAAGCTTCTTACAGATATAACAAAGCCAGAGAGAGTGCAGAAATGTATTACACAAAAATATTAGACAGATACCTTAATATATATGATGTTTTTTGTAATATATATATATATATATATATATATATATATATATATATATATATATATATATAATATATATATATAAAAGAATATATACAGGTATATATAAATATTGAGAAATACAAAGAACATTTTTCTTCAAAGTGACAAACATTGGAATGTAAAATATTTATGTACAAAAATGATAAAAAACATAATTTATATCAATATTGAATATGTTTTTTCTTGTTTTCAGGTATTTGAGTGGAAAGGGCTCCAAAAATCTATATACATATGTCTAATGTGTGTACAGGTGTATATATGTGTTTATATGTGTTATAGCCCTTTTTATTCAAATACCTTGTCATATACCATAGATCTTTCAACCTTATAACTTGTTAAATTATTATTTCTATGAATCATAACAATCAGATAGTGTATATATGAGTGTAACACTTTATTTTAATGTATTTATGTTGTGTTAGGTGCAACTTTCTATTTCTATTTAGCCCTAACCCTTTCATCAGGACTTCAGTTGCGCTAACCCAACAAGCGTTTACTTTCAACTTGTAATATGAGCGCAAGTTAACATAGCGCAATTCTGCAATATCGCACAACACGCTAAGGATATCGCTCCACTTGTAATCTTGCCCATTGCTGTGTAGCTCATCAGATGCCAAAATGTGGTCTCAGACTATTTTCCTTTTGTTTTAAGTATCCAGTGTTTTTACATATATATTACTGGACAGCCACCTGAAACACCTGGCAACATTACATTCTATACACTCTATAAAAAAAGACCATAACAGTACTTACTCCACAATGGCAGGCTAAAGCGATGTTGTATGCCGCAAATCTCTTTCACCCAAGCATTTTTAATGATGAAAGTACGAGCCTGTAGCAGATACTTGCGTACTGAATCTTCTCTCTCATGCCAGATCTCAAAAGCTCTATCATCGCCTTCAATTTGATCGTTCACATCTATATTCGTCAGCTGAGAGACAAGCGAGCATTTAAAAATTTGAGACAAGAGAAAAAATGGCTTAGCATGGATCACTAGAGGTTAATTATTATTAAAATGTGTAAAGCTTCACCCACATATTTTCTATGAGGGTATAAAAAAAGCTGTAGCATAATTTTAAATATGCTGTCTTTGAAGAGTTATTTCTAAAACAGTAGATTTTTTTAGAAATGTATTATGTTTAAAGCAAACTAATTAAAGATTTGTAACTGAAATTCTTCTTATAAGATAAGACATTTTTTTATTTTCACAAAAGACACCTGGGGGTCGATCCGATATAAAGCGTCGCCCGCAAAAGTCGGCGACGCCAATATTTGCGCGGATTTGGTATCACATATACGGCGTAACCTAGATGTTACGCCCGTATATTTTCTGCCGTCGCCCGCAGTTTTTTGGGCCATAGGCAGGTATACCAAACCCGCGCAGTGTTTGGTATCCAATATGCAGCGTAAGGACTTACGTGGCGAAAATGGAGAAAACTTACTCATTTTCACCCTCGCCACAAAAAGCAGCCGTAAGAAGCCTTACGCTGACTATTGGAGGCCCGTAACTCCCTAAAACTAACTAGAAAATAAACCTAACGCATGCGCGCAATGTCTATCTCCCTGTCAACCGCGATCTGCTAAAATAAACCTAACAACACTAACGCATGCGCAATGTCTATCTCCCTGGTCAACCGCGATCCCCCCCCCCCCGAAATCCCTAATAAAGTTATTACCCCCTAAACCGCCGCTCCCGGACCCCGCCAGCCATCTACATAAACTAACCCCCTACTGTGAGCCTCTAAAACCGCCGCCATCCTACCTTATCTATCCCCTATTCTGACCCCTTACACCGCCGCCACCTATATAAAATTATTAACCCCTAATGTAAGCCCCTTACACGCCGCCATCTCTATTAAAATGATTAACCCCTAATTTAATCTACCTACCCCGCCGCCAGCTATATTATCTATATTATACCTAAGTATATTATAGTTAATATAGTTATTACATTATATATATTAACTATATTAACCCTAATTATATTAGGGTTAATATAGTTAAATATAGTTACTATAGTATTTATATTAACTATATTAACTCTATCTAACCCCTAACTAAATTTATATTAAATTAATCTAATTCATTTATAAACTAAAATATTCCTATTTAAAATCTAAATACCTTACCTTTAAAATAAACCCTAGATAGCTACAATAATAATTAATAATTACATTGTAGCTATTGTTAGGGTTAATATTTATTTTACAGGTAAATTGTTAATTATTTTAACTAGGTATAATAGATATTAAATAGTTATTAACTATTTAATATCTACCTAGTTAAAATAATTACCCAATTACCTGTAAAATAAATCCTAACCTAAGTTACAAAATACACTACACTATCCATAAATTTAATAAACTACTAACATCTATCTAAAAATACAATTAAATTAACTAAACTAAATTACAAAAAAAAACAAACACTAAATTACAAAAAATAAAAAAAAGATTACAAGATATTTAAGCTAATTACAACCTATTCTAAGCCCCTATTAAAATAATAAACCCCCAAAATAAAAAAATTCCCTGCCCCTATTCTAAATTCAACAAATTTCAAAGCTCTTTACCTTACCAGCCCTTAAAAGGGCCTTTTGTGGGGCATGCCCCAAAGATTCAGCTCTTTTGCATACAACAAATACAATACCCCCCCCATTACAACCCACCACCCACATACCCCTATTCTAAAACCCACCCAAACCCCCCTTTAAAAAAGCCTAACACTACCCCCCTGAAGATCTCCCTACCTTGTCTTCACCCACACCGGCCGAACTCCTGATCCGTCGGGCGATGTCTTCCTCCAAGCGGCAAAGAAGAATTCTTCCTCCGGCGTTGTCTTCCTCCAAGCGGCAAAGAAGAATTCTTCCTCCGGCGACGTCTTCCTCAAGCGGCAGTCAAAGTCTTCATTCTTCCGGCGGCATCTTCAATCTTCTTTCTTTCGCTCCGCCGCCGCGGAGCATCCATCCCGGGCCGACTGCTGAACTTGGAATGATGTACCTTTAAATGACGACATCCAAGATGGCGTCCGCCGAATTCCGATTGGCTGATAGGATTCTATCAGCTGATAGAATCCTATCAGCCAATCGGAATTCGGGCGGACGCCATCTTGGATGACGTCATTTAAAGGTACATCATTCCAAGTTCAGCAGTCGGCCGGGATGGATGCTCCGCGGCGGCGGAGCAAAGAAAGAAGATTGAAGATGCCGCCGGGAAGAATAAAGACTTTGCTGCCGCTTGGAGGAAGACCGTCCGCCGGAGGAAGAATTCTTCTTTGCCGCTTGGAGGGAAGACATCGCCGGAGGAAGAATTCTTCTTTGCCGCTTGGAGGAAGACATCGCCCGGATCGGATCAGGAGTTCGGCCCGTGTGTGGTGAAGACAAGGTAGGGAGATCTTCAGGGGGGTAGTGTTAGGCTTTTTTAAGGGGGGTTTGGGTGGGTTTAGAATAGGGGTATGTGGGTGGTGGGTTGCAAGGGGGGGGGTATTGTATTTGTTGTATGCAAAAGAGCTGAATTCTTTGGGCATGCCCCACAAAAGGCCCTTTTAAGGGCTGGTAAGGTAAAGAGCTTTTGAAATTTGTTGAATTTAGAATAGGGCAGGGAATTTTTTTTATTTTGGGGGTTTATTATTTTATTAGGGGGCTTAGAATAGGTGTAATTAGCTTAAATATCTTGTAATCTTTTTTTTATTTTTTGTAATTTAGTGTTTGTTTTTTTTTGTAATTTAGTTTAGTTAATTTAATTGTATTTTTAGATAGATGTTAGTAGTTTATTAAATTTATTGATAGTGTAGGTGTATTTGTAACTTAGGTTAGGATTTATTTTACAGGTAATTGGGTAATTATTTTAACTAGGTAGATATTAAATAGTTAATAACTATTTAATATCTATTATAACTAGTTAAAATAATTAACAATTTACCTGTAAAATAAATATTAACCCTAACATAGCTACAATGTAATTATTAATTATATTGTAGCTATCTTAGGGTATATTTATAGGTAAGTATTTAGATTTAAATAGGAATATTTTAGTTTATAAATGAATTAGATTAATTTAATATAAATTTAGTTAGGGTTAGATATAGTTAATATAAATACTATAGTAACTATATTAACTATATTAACCCTAATATAATTAGGGTTAATATAGTTAATATATATAATGTAATAACTATATTAACTATAATATACTTAGGGTTAATATAGATAATATAGCTGGCGGCGGGGTAGGTAGATTAAATTAGGGGTTAATCATTTTATAGAGATGGCGGCGGTGTAAGGGGCTTACATTAGGGGTTAATCATTTTAATAGAGATGGCGGCGGTGTAAGGGGCTTACATTAGGGGTTAATAATTTTATATAGATGGCGGCGGTGTTAGGGGCTCACTTTAGGGGGTTATAGATATAATATAGCTGGCGGCGGGGTACGGGAGCGGCGGTTTAGGGGTTAATAATTTTATTAGGTTGCGGCGGGGGAAAGGAGCGGCGGTTTAGGGGTTAATAGCATTTTTATTGGTTAGGCTAGGGAGGGGGGATAGCGGATAGAGGGTTAGACAGTGCGGGCTATGTTAGGGAGGCGTGTTAGACAGTGCGGGCTATGTTAGGGAGGCGTGTTAGACAGTGCGGGTGTTTTAAACTTTAGTCAGGTTTTTATAGGCGCCGGCAGTTTCTAACGTGGCGCAAGTCACTGGCGACGCCAGAAATGTGTACTTACGCAGATTTCTGGACATCGCTGGTTTGTGAGACTTACGGCACGTTAGCATCTGACGGCGACCTATATGGGATGGCTCGAGTTGCGAGCTGAAACTGCGGGCGACGCCGGTTCCCTCGCTTGCGCGCAAAACTGCCGATCGATATCGGATCGCGCCCCAAGATGGACTGTGTTTTTGACCAAGGGGTTACTAATAAACATAGCAGATTGTTACACTGCATTTAAAGGGACAGTCTAGTCAAAATTAAACCTTCACGATTCAGATAGGCATGCATTTTTTAAACAACTTTCCAATTTCCTTTTATCATCAAATTTACTTTGCTCTCTTGGTATTCTTTACTGAAAGCTAAGCCTAGGTAGGCTCATATGCTAATTTCTAAGTCTTTGAAGGCCGACACTTTTGACAGTTTTTGACAGTTAGACAGCGCTAATACCTGTGTGTCATATAGATAACATTGCGCTAACTCCAGTAGAGTTATTTAGGAGTCAGCACTGATTGGCTAAAATGCAAGCCTGTCAAAAGAACTGAAATAAGGGGGCAGTTTGCAGAGGCTTAGATACAAGGTAATCACAGAGGTAAAAATGTATTAATATAACTGTGTTGGTTATGCAAAACTGTGGAATGGGTAATAAAGGGATCATCTATCTTTTTAAACAATACAAATTCTACTGTAGACTGTCCCTTTAATGATTTTGCACTTCTGATAGAATAACAATTTAAAGGGGTTATTTGATATAATATATCCTCCCTATAAGCATTAAACATAATACTTTTATGTATAATTTTAATATTTAAGCACAAAGATAAACGTATTTTTTACATGGATATCACTTTTTAAATGCATATTAATATAAAGTTATGTTTATGGACCATACAGCACTTTATTTATATAATGTATTCCTGATTAATCATTATATTGTTCATTGTCCATTATAAGTCTCTACTTGTTCACGGGTTTGGGTATCTTAAAAGAAAATCTATTATTGCTTTACTTCAATTGTGTATCAAGAACAAATTCTACATGAAATTGAATGAATTACATCATGTTATAAAATAATAGAACAGATAAGTACAGTTGTGAGAGAGTGACACTGTTGGGGGATGTACTCATATTTAAAACAACAGAGGTGAGGCCAATTAATTATGTTAAAATGGAGATCAGAAAACAAACAAACATGCAATGCCACTCTTTTCATTCTTAAAGGGACAGTCTACACTACAATTGTTATTGTTTAAAAAGATAGATAACACCTTTACTACTCCGATCCGAGAACACAAATAACAAAAAAAAAAATCAAATTTCTTCTATTATTAAATTTGACTCTTTTCCTTGGTGTTCTTGTTGTAGTTGAAACATAGTTCCACAAGATCATATTGATGTCCTGAACACTATATGCCAGCAGTGTTTCCATCAATGTCTGTGGCAATGTTATACATTGTTTTGCAGTCACCATTGGTGTGTAGTGCTTAAGACACATGCATACTTTACTTTCGGTCATCATGGAAAGGAACTTAGGGGCCGATTTATCAACTGTCTGTCCGACATGATCCGCTCATCGGATCATGTCCGACAGACATCGCTGAATGCCGACAGCATACACTGTCGACATTTAACATTCCACAAGCAGTCCTGGTGAACTGCTTGTGCAATGCCGCCCCCTGCAGATTCGCGGGCAATCGGCCGCTAGCAGGGGGTGTCAATCAACTAGTATGCAATAAGGCGGATTGATGTCTGCAGCCTCAGAACAGGCGGACGAGTTAAAGAGCAGCTGCTTCTTAACTGATGTTTCCTGCGAGCCTTCAGGCTCGCGCGGAAACAAGGGCATCAGGGGCCATTCAGCCCTTGATAAATCAGACCCTTAGTTTCAACAAAGAAGACCAAAACAAAAGAAGTCAATTTGATCATAAAACCTTGATTTTGACATCCCAACCCCTTTAAGACAGTGTTCTGTACACAAACCTCAGGACAATCTACATAAGAAACAGACCTTCATCATGTTCTTGAAGACGTAGCTGTAGGTATCTGTTCTAGTGTCTCGCTTAGGTTTACAGATGAGAAGATAGTTCTTAAAGAGGAATAGGTGACGGTTATGGCCTTTCCATGCCATTCGGGCACCAGGGGCTCCTTCCCACACGATGAAGTGACCCTAAAAACAAAAGTAAGGAAGAAAATGTGTAGAACTAAATTATAACCTACTGGAGCTGAAAAGACACAATCATTTAACCAACAGGACAAAGGGAAATATTAACCCTGAGTCTGTCTCTGCACATGAAGAACAGATGTGTTTAAGAATTAAAATAAATTCTGGTTAATATCATTGAATCATTTCCAAACGCCTAGATTTAGAGTTTTGTCGGTAACGACCCGCGTAGCTAACGCATGGTTTTTAGAGTTCACAGCCAATAGAATACGAGCTCAATCTGATTGGCTGATTGGATCAGCCAATCAGATTGAACTTGAATCTGATTGGCTGATTCTATCAGCCAATCAGAATTTTCCTACCTTAATTCCGATTGGCTGATAGAATCCTATCAGCCAATCGGAATTCGAGGGACGCCATCTTGGATGACGTCCCTTAAAGGAACCGTCATTCGCCGGGAAGTCGTCGGTGAAGATGGATGTTCCGCATCGGCGGGATGAACATGGATCCGGAAGAAAGAAGATTGAAGATGCCGCTTGATAGAAGACTTCAGCCGGATCATGGACCTCTTCAGCTCCCGCTTGGATGAAGACTTCAGTCGGATCATGGACCTCTTCAGCCCCCCGCTTGGGCTTGAATGAAGACTTCGGAGGCTCCTCAGGGACCGATCAGTGAACCCGGTGTGGTGAAGACAAGGTAGGGAGATCTTCAGGGGCTTAGTGTTAGGTTTATTTAAGGGGGGTTTGGGGTTAGATTAAGGGTATGTGGGTGGTGGGTTGTAATGTTGGGGGGATATTGTATGTTTTTTTTTTACAGGCAAAAGAGCTGAATTCTTTGGGGCATGCCCCGCAAAAGGTCCTTTTCAGGGCTGGTAAGGTAAAAGAGCTTTTCTATTTTAATTTTAGAATAGGGTAGGGCATTTTTTTATTTTGGCGGTCTTTGCTATTTTATTAGGGGGCTTAGAGTAGGTGTAATTAGTTTAAAATTGTTGTATATTTTTCTAATATTTGTAAATATTTTTTTATTTTTTGTAACTTAGTTCTTTTTATTTTTTGTACTTTAGTTAGTTTATTTAATTGTATTTATTTGTAGGTATTGAATTTAATTAATTTATTGATAGTGTAGTGTTAGGTTTAATTGTAACTTAGGTTAGGATTTATTTTACAGGTAATTTTGTAATTATTTTAACTAGGTAGCTTTTAAATAGTTATTAACTATTTAATAGCTATTGTACCTGGTTAAAATAAAAACAAATTTGCCTGTAAAATAAATATTAATCCTAAAATAGCTACAATATAATTATAATTTATATTGTAGATATATTAGGGATTATTTTACAGGTAAGTATTTAGCTTTAAATAGGAATAATTTATTTAATAAGAGTTAATTTATTACGTTAGATTTAAATTATATTTAACTTAGGGGGGTGTTAGGGTTAAGGTTAGACTTAGCTTTAGGGGTTAATAAATGTATTAGAGTAGCGGTGAGGTCCGGTCGGCACATTAGGGGTTAATAATTGTAGGTAGGTGGAGGCGACGTTGGGGGCCGCAGATTAGGGGTTAATAAATATAATATAGGGGTCGGCGGGTGTTAGGGGCAGCAGATTAGAGCTTCATAGGATAACGTAGGTTTGCGGCGGTGTACGGAGCGGCAGATTAGGGGTTAAAAAAATTTAATAGAGTGGCGGCGGATGTGGGGGGGGCCTCGGTTTAGGGGTACATAGGTAGTTTATGGGTGTTAGTGTATGTTAGAGCACAGTAGTTAAGAGCTTATATAAACCGGCGTTAGCCCAAAAAGCTCTTAACTACTGACCTTTTTTCTGCGGCTGGAGTTTTGTCGTTAGATTTCTAACG
Source organism: Bombina bombina (assembly GCF_027579735.1). NCBI lineage: Eukaryota > Metazoa > Chordata > Amphibia > Anura > Bombinatoridae > Bombina > Bombina bombina. The sequence goes on along the minus strand of NC_069503.1, from coordinate 161,897,497 downwards.
CTCACTTCAGCCAAGACTCTAAATACCAGCGTTAGAAAGATCCCATTGAAAAGATAGGATACGCAAATGGCATAGGGGGATCTGCGGTATGGAAAAGTCACGGCTGCAAAGTGAGCGTTAGACCCTTTCCTGACTGACTCTAAATACCAGCGGTAGCCCAAAACCAGTGTTAGGAGCCTCTAACGCTGGTTTTGACGGCTGACGCCAAACTCTAAATCTAGCCGAAAGTTTACTATTGGTTTATAGCTATTAACATTTCCATAATAAGCTTTATGAGGACTGTTAATACTGTTTATTACATGCCCGATAACTAATAATTATTAATTATGCCTATTAATAATCTTATTTTGAATATTCTGTGTTTTTGGATCTAAGAACTTTCACAAACCTAGCCCTACCAGATATTTTTACCTTACTGTCTTCAGCAGAAAGGACAAGATTATAACTGCAAAGCAATGATATTTTGCTAATAAATGTTCATGGCTGTACTCCAGTACAAGTCTGGACTGACTTTTCCAAATAAGCCAAGTGGGGGGCGGGGTTTGACTACTGAAAAACACTTGCAGCAAAACAAGAATTGAATGCATTCAGAATATTTCAAATTCACCGCATATTGTAATTTATTTCAAGTCCGCAGAGCAATCTTGTAATTGAAAGGTGCTATCTCTTTAATGCTTGGAAATATATTAAAAAGTGCTTCTATTTTTATTAGCAAAAATGATTCTAGTAAAAATTCTTGCTGTTTCAGTAGCATATACAAATATTCTGTGCATACAGGGAGTGCAGAATTATTAGGCAAATGAGTATTTTGACCACATCATCCTCTTTATGCATGTTGTCTTACTCCAAGCTGTATAGGCTCGAAAGCCTACTACCAATTAAGCATATTAGGTGATGTGCATCTCTGTAATGAGGAAGGGGGTGTGGTCTAATGACATCAACACCCTATATCAGGTGTGCATAATTATTAGGCAACTTCCTTTCCTTTGGCAAAATGGGTCAAAAGAAGGACTTGACAGGCTCAGAAAAGTAAAAAAATAGTGAGATATCTTGCAGAGGGATGCAGCACTCTTAAAATTGCAAAGCTTCTGAAGCGTGATCATCGAACAATCAAGCGTTTCATTCAAAATAGTCAACAGGGTCGCAAGAAGCGTGTGGAAAAACCAAGGCGCAAAATAACTGCCCAATGAACTGAGAAAAGTCAAGCGTGCAGCTGCCAAGATGCCACTTGCCAACCAGTTTGGCCATATTTCAGAGCTGCAACATCACTGGAGTGCCAAAAAGCACAAGGTGTGCAATACTCAGAGACATGGGCCAAGGTAAGAAAGGCTGAAAGATGACCACCACTGAACAAGACAAACAAGCTGAAACGTCAAGACTGGGCCAAGAAATATCTCAAGACTGATTTTTCTAAGGTTTTATGGACTGATGAAATGAGAGTGAGTCTTGATGGGCCAGATGGATGGGCCCGTGGCTGGATTGGTAAAGGGCAGAGAGCTCCAGTCCGACTCAGACGCCAGCAAGGTGGAGGTGGAGTACTGGTTTGGGCTGGTATCATCAAAGATGAGCTTGTGGGGCCTTTTCGGGTTGAGGATGGAGTCAAGCTCAACTCCCAGTCCTACTGCCAGTTTCTGGAAGACACCTTCTTCAGCAGTGGTACAGGAAGAAGTCTGCATCCTTCAAGAAAAAACATGATTTTCATGCAGGACAATGCTCCATCACACGCGTCCAAGTACTCCACAGCGTGGCTGGCAAGAAAGGGTATAAAAGAAGAAAATCTAATGACATGGCCTCCTTGTTCACCTGATCTGAACCCCCATTGAGAACCTGTGGTCCATCATCAAATGTGAGATTTACAAGGAGGGAAAACAGTACACCTCTGTCTGAACAGTGTCTGGGAGGCTGTGGTTGCTGCTGCACGCAATGTTGATGGTGAACAGATCAAAACACTGACAGAATCCATGGATGGCAGGCTTTTGAGTGTCCTTGCAAAGAAAGGTGGCTATATTGGTCACTGATTTGTTTTTGTTTTGTTTTTGAATGTCAGAAATGTATATTTGTGAATGTTGAGATGTTATATTGGTTTCACTGGTAAAAATAAATAATTGAAAATGGGTATATATTTGTTTTTTTGTTAAGTTGCCTAATAATTATGCACAGTAATAGTCACCTGCACACACAGATACCCCCCTAAAATAGCTATAACTAAAAACAAACTAAAAACTACTTCCAAAAACTATTCAGCTTTGATATTAATGAGTTTTTTGGGTTTCATTGAGAACATGGTTGTTGTTCAATAAATAAAATTAATCCTCAAAAATACAACTTGCCTAATAATTCTGCACTCCCTGTACACCCACTAGTCAGCATTTGAACACCTCTGTTCATAGAGTCAGGGAGGACATGTATGATGAAAATGAAGTCACTGGTTAAATAAAACATGCCACCATTTTCTCTCTGAGCAGGCACAGCATTTGAATGAGGGTTCACTGGGCATGCGCAACATATGTGCATATGCTGCTGAATCATTATTGACTTTTTTCTAGAAGCATTTTGTCAATACAAGTATATAAACCCTTTGTTCAAATAAACTCATAAACCTTTTAATTCTGATCATTATGACCTTTTTAGGAAGAAACATTGTACCTGTCGTATGGGCTCTCCGAGGGCCTCCAGTGTTCCAGGATAGCTCTCAATCAATGAAACATGTAGGAAGTTCTCTGCTCTACGAGTCAACGCAGACACGATTTGAGTAGGCCTGCTCGAGCAGCGCACAGTTCTTTCCATTTCTTGCTTTGTTGCGTATCAGTTCCTAAATGTAACCAACAAAAATTACTTAGGTTGATACCTCAGCTATAGTTATATTAAAAACTACTATCTTCCTTCTGTAATGTAAATTTTTAGATAGAATTTACTTCTATTATAAAATTTTATTTGTTCTTTTGGTATCATTTGATGAAAACCAGGAGCGTAACCTCAAGAGTGTGCACATGTCTGGAGAACAATACGACAGCTAGTTTTGCAAGAATGTTATCCATATGCAAGAGTAGATTAGATGGCAGACACCTAGGTATCTCTTGAACAAAGAATAACATGCAAATGGGGCAAATTTGATAGAAATAAATAGGATTTTCTTTTTAATTGTATGCTCTGTCTGAATCACAAAATATCCTTTAAGAGAGCATTTAATAGAGTTCTGCAGTGAGAGAACAGTTTATGGACAGACGAGATTAGAATCAAGTCACTTGCGTTCAGGTGTGAGTCTTTCTTTAATAATATTCCCAATGTAAATATAGGAGACAGTGCAATGAGGAATAAATATACCTAACGTTTTAAAATTAATTCCATGGCTTGGATGTAAATTGAATCTAAACATTCCAATAAAAAATCATTAAAAATAAATATTGAGTGCACTGTATTTTATTGCTGTATATAAAAAATCAATTACTGACAGACCGTATGTTTTCAACGTTTGGTGAATTACTGCAGGAGAGTTCTCTGGGAGGATTGGAAAAGTGATCCGGTGAGCTATTTTGATTCAATTGTGACTCTCTGGTTTGCAGTGAGGATATCTTTAACGTGCCAGATTATGGTAAACATTATACAACTACACCTATAAAATGGACCATTCATTTGAATCTTTGTATGCCAGGAATGTGTATTACGTTTAGTGCACTATAATTATATATGGACATTTGTTCTGATACATTCATAGTCAAGTTTAGTAGTTGCTTATTGTTTAACCCTGTAAATGCTATATATTCAAGGAGAATTACATGTACTATATATGTTGTGGTATCAACCTGTGAAGTGTATTAACAATATTTAGCATTTGGGTACCCCGCCTTGCATAAGTGTATGCTCTTAACTATATATCAATACAATTTGTCAATGATATTGTTTTAGTGATTGATAAATCATATTTTTAATTGCAACCTTGTGAATGACTTGTTCATCTATGACACAGTATTTGGAGTTACTATCTTAAAATGGGTTTGTGCTGGCTATAATCTACTAAAATGTCTTGTTTTTAAAATATATATATATATATATATATATATATATATATATATATATATATATATATATTATATATATATATATATATATCCAAAGTGTCCATAAAGGTTTTGTGTTACAATATTCTCCAATGAAACAGTTCAACGTTTTTTACACAGTTAAAGGGACAGTCTAGTCAAAATTAAACATCCATGATTCAGATAGGGCATGCAATTTTTAAACAACTTTCCAAATTACTTTATCATCAAATTTGCTTTGTTCCCTTGGTGGTATTTTTGAAAAGCTAAACCTAGGTAGGCTCAAACTGATTTCTTAACCGTTAAAAACCACATCTTAGCACAGAGCATTTTGACAGTTTTTCACAGTTAGACAGTACTAGTTAATGTGTCATATAGATAACATTGTGCTCACCTCCTGTGGATTTATTTAGTCTACACTGATTGGCTAAACTGCATGTCTGTCAAAAGCACTGGGATAAGGGGGCAGTCTGCAGAGGCTTAGGTGCAAGGTAATCACAGAGGTCAAAAAGTGTATTAATTTAACTTTGTTGGTTTTGCAAAATTGGGGAATGGGTAATAAAGGGATTATCTATCTTTTCAAACAATGACAATTCTGGTGTAGGACTGTCCCTTTAAAGATCCTTCTACCTTGTATCATGAGAATGAAACATTTTATCATTTATATCATAATATCTTTTTGTCTTTAAATACATTCCTGTTACATTTTGTTGAATTAATTGGTGTATCACGAGAACAGTTACTTGTTTACCTTGATAATGGTCTGATATCTCTGGATCCGTATTATGGGTAATTCGAGATAGTGCTGTAGTGGAGGGGGGGTGGAGGCTTTGAGGGATCAGATAAAGCCAAAGGTATCATCAGAGTATCTCTAAAAAAAGTAATCACAAAAAAAACACATTACAACACAGAGTAGAAAATTATATTGTTTGGAACAAAGCATGATCTTTAGCCAAGGTTGGTGACCCTCTTATAGTTTTTGGTTAAAATTATATTAATTTGTGGTTGCAATAATAGTGTAGACCAGTGATAGCTATTTTTTGCTAAACACCTAGGGTTACCAGGTGTCCAGTATTTAACGGACAGTCCAGTATTAGAACTGGCTTCCACAAAATGTACATAAAAATACTGTACAGTTAGGGTTAGATTACGATTGGAGCGCTAACTGTTATGAACAAGTGAAAAGGGGTTTATTGCGGGTGTTTGTATGTGTCATTCCCCCCCCCCCCCCGTGTATTACAAGTTGAAAGTAAACACAATCTCTTGAGAGCTTTTGAAGTTTTAAAGCGCGTTGAGTTAGTGCGACCTCGGAGCTGTGGTTAACTGTTTCACAAAACAAAAAACAGAATTTTATGTTTACCTGATAAATTTCTTTCTCCTACGGTGTATCCGGTCCACGGCTTCATCCTTACTTCAATCCCTACAGGAAGTGGCAAAGAGAGCACACAGCAGAGCTGTCCATATAGCTCCCCTCAGGCTCCGCCCCCCCCGTCATTCGACCGACGGTTAGGAGAAAAAGGAGAACCATAAGGTGCAGTGGTGACTGTAGTTTACAAAAAATAAATTTAAACCTGACCAAAATGCCAGGGCGGGCCGTGGACCGGATACACCGTAGGAGAAAGAAATTTATCAGGTAAACATAAATTCTGTTTTCTCCTACATTGGTGTATCCGGTCCACGGCTTCATCCTTACTTGTGGAACCAATACCAAAGCTTTAGAACACGGATGAAGGGAGGGAACAAGTCAGGTAACCTAAACGGAAGGCACCCCTGCTTGCAAAACCTTTCTCCCAAAAATAGCCTCCGAAGAAGCAAAAGTATAGAATTTGTAAAATTTGGCAAACGTATGCAGTGAAGACCAAGTCGCTGCCTTACAAATCTGTTCAACAGAAGCCTCATTCTTGGAAGCCCATGTGGAAGCCACAGCTCTAGTAGAGTGAGCTGTAATTTGTTCAGGAGGCTGCCTTCCAGCAGTCTCATAAGCCAACCGGATGATGCTTTTCAGCCAAAAAGACAGAGAGGTCGCAGTCGCCTTTTGACCTCTCCTCTTGCCAGAATAGACGACAAACAAGGACGATGTTTGTCTGAAGTCTTTAGTTGCTTTTAGATAAAACCTTTAAAGCACGAACCACATCAAGATGGTGTAACAGACGTTCCTTGTTAGAAACTGGATTAGGACACAGAGAAGGAACAACTATTTCCTGGTTGATATTCTAATTGGAAACCACTTTTGGAAGAAACCAGGTTTGGTACGTAAACGACCTTATCTGTATGAAACACCAGATAGGGTGAATTACACTGCAAAGCAGACAATTCAGAAACTCTTCTAGCAGAAGAAATAGCTACTAAAAACAAAACTTTCCAAGATAGTAACTTAATATCTATGGAATGTAGAGGTTCAAACGGAACCCCTTGAAGAACTGAAAGAACTAAATTTAGACTCCATGGAGGAGCCACAGGTCTGTAGACAGGCTTGATTCTGACCTAAAGCCTGTACAAACGCCTGAATATCTGGCATTGCTGCCAGACGCTTGTGTAACAAAACAGACAGAGCAGATATCTGTCCCTTTAAAGAAACTAGCTGACAGACCTTTCTCCAATCCTTCTTGGAGAAAAGATAGTATCCTTGGGATCCTAATCTTACTCCATGAGTAACCCTTGGATTCGCAAAAGCAAAGATATTTCCGCCATATCTTATTGTAAATTTTCCTGGTGACAGGCTTTCTAGCCTGGATCAGAGTTTCTATAACTGATTCCGAAAACCCACGTTTAGCTAGAATCAAGCGTTCAATCTCCAAGCAGTCAGTTGCAGAGAAACTAGGTTTGGATGTTCGAATGGACCTTGAATTAGAAGGTCCTGCCTCAAAGGCAACTTCCATGGTGGAACCGATGACATATTCACCAGGTCTGCATACCAAGTCCTGCGTGGCCACGCAGGAGCTATCAGAATTACTGAAGCCTTCTCCTGTTTGATCCTGGCTACTAGCCGGGGGAGAAGGGGAAACGGTGTAAAGACATAAGCTAGATTGAACGACCAAGGCGCTACTAAGGCATCTACCAATGTCGCCTTGGATCCCTGGACCTGGACCCGTAACGTGTAACTTTGGAGTTCTGACGTGACGCCATCAGATCCAGATCTGGAATGCCCCATAGCTGGGTCAGCTGAGCAAAAAACCTCTGGGTGGAGTTCCCACTCCCCCGGATGGAAAGTCTGACGACTCAGATAATCCGCTTCCCAGTTGTCCACTCCTGGGATGTGAATTGCTGATAGATGGCAGGAGTGATCCTCTGCCCATTTGATGATCTTGGATACCTCCCTCATCGCCAGGGAACTCTTTGTTCCCCCCTGATGATTGATGTACGCTACAGTCGTCAAGTTGTCCGACTGAAATCTGATGAATTTGGCCTCCGCTAGTTGAGGCCATGCCTGGAGCGCATTGAATATCGCTCTCAATTCCAAAATGTTTATCGGGAGAAGAGATTCTTCCCGAGACCATAGACCCTGAACCTTCAGGGACTTCCAGACCGCGCCCCAGCCTAAGAGGCTGGCGTCGGTCGTGACAATGATCCACTCCGGTCTTCGGAAACTCATTCCCTGAGACAGGTGATCCTGAGACAACCACCAGAGGAGTGAGTCTCTGGTTTGCTGGTCCATCTGAATCTGGGGAGAAAAATCTGCATAATCCCCATTCCATTGTTTGAGCATGCACAGTTGCAATGGTCTTAAATGAATTTGAGCAAAAGGAACCACGTCCATTGCCGCAACCATTAGTCCTATTACCTCCATGCACTGAGCTATGGAGGGTTGAGGAATGGATTGAAGAACTCGACAAGTGTTCAAAAGTTTTAATTTCCTGACCTCTGTCAGAAAGATTTTCATTTCTACCGAGTCTATTATTGTTCCCAGGAAGAGAACCCTTGTGAACGGGACAGAGAACTTTTTTCTATGTTCACCTTCCACCCGTGAGACCTTAGAAAGGCTAGAACAATGAACGTATGAGCCCTTGCTTTGTGAAAGGACGACGCCTGTATTAAAATGTCGTCTAGGTAAGGTGCTACTGCAATGCCCCTTGGCCTTAGCACCGCTAGAAGGGGACCCTAGCACCTTTGTTAAAATTCTGGGAGCAGTGGCCAATCGAAGGGAAGAGCCACAAAACTGGTAATGCTTGTCCGAATGGTTTCCATTTTGAATGATGGAACTCTGAGGAATTTGTTTAGGATCTTTAAATCCAGAATTGGCCTGAAAGTTACTTCCTTTTTGGGAACTACAAACAGGTTTGAGTAAAATCCCAGTCCTTGTTCTGCTGTTGGAACTGGGTTTATCACTCCCATTTTTAAAAGGTCTTCTACGCAATGTAAGAATGCCTGTCTCTTTATCTGGTCTAAAGATAAGCGAGACATGTGGAACCTTCCCCTTGGAGGAAGGTCCTTGAATTCTAGAAGATACCCCTCAGAGACAATTTCTAGTGCCCAGGGGTCCGGAACATCTCTTGCCCAGGCCTGAGCAAAGAGAGAAAGTCTGCCCCCTACTAGATCCGGTCCCGGATCGGGGGCTACCCCTTCATGCTGTCTAGGTAGCAGCAGCAGGCTTTTTGGCCTGTTTACCCTTGTTCCAGCCTTGCAATGGTTTCCATGCTGGTTTGGGCTGGGGTGCGTTACCCTCTTGCCTAGTGGCTGTAGAGGTAGAAGCCGGTCCGTTCCTTAAATTGCGAAAGGAATGAAAATTAGACTTATTTTTAGCTTTGAAAGGTCTATCCTGTGGAAGGGCATGGCCCTTTCCCCCAGTGATATCTGAAATAATTTCTTTCAACTCTGGCGCCGAATAGGGTCTTACCCTTGAAAGGAATATTAAGCAATTTTGTTTTGGACGACACATCTGCCGACCACGATTTAGTCAAAGCGCTCTACGCGCCACTATGCGAAACCAGAATTTTTCGCCGCTAATTTAGCTAACTGAAAAGCGGCATCTGTAATGAAAGAATTAGCCAACTTCAGGGCGTGATTCTATCCATGACTTCATCATAAGAAGTCTCCTTCTGGAGCGAGTTTTCTAATTCCTCAAACCAAAAAGCAGCTGCAGTGGTTACAGGAATAATGCAAGAAATTGGTTGAAGAAGAAAACCTTGTTGAACAAAAATTTTCTTAAGTATAACCTTCTAATTTTTTATACCATAGGATCTTTGAAAGCGCAACTGTCTTCTATTGGTATAGTTGTGCGCTTAGCTAGCGTTGAAACTGCCCCCTCTACCTTAGGGACCGTCTGCCACGCGTCCCTTCTGGGGTCAACAATGGGGAACATTTTCTTAAATATAGGAGGGGGAACAAAAAGGTACACCTTCCACTGTAGCCTTTACCTTCATTAGGGATTATTTTAGTAGGAAATAAGCCTCTCTGGAGTCTTTTATGATGCCTCTTGACTCCCCACATGAAGCTGCATGGACTGCCTAGGCAAAAACAACTGCGCAATTGAGGCCTGAAAATGAGGCCTCCTCCCTCTTCATTCCAGAGTGGAGGGGTCTTTCTGACTAGATTTAGGTGTCCAAATAAGTGCCAGGCCGAAATTAAACCCCAAAAGTGTTTTAAAGTCGGAAAAAACACCTTATTTATAGTGAAAAACATGCTAAAAAGCAATCGATTTTAAAGCCCACAATAGTGTCAACCAGCATAGAGCCCTAAATATAAGCCATCATTTTATACAGAGTCTAAGAAAAAAATGGCTTACCTATCCCAGAGGGAATTTCTGACAGTCTTCTAGCATTACATGGTCTTGTTAGAAAAATGACTGATCATACCTGAAGCAGTTAAGCCTGCAAACTGTTCCCCCCAACTGATGTTCTCTGGTTTCAACAGTCCTGCGTGGGAACAGCAATGGATTTTAGTTACTGGTGCTAAATCATACTCCTCTCAACAGAAATCTTCATCACTTTCTGCTGTAGAGTAAATAGTACAAACCGGCACTATTTTAAAATAACAAACTCTTGATAGAAGAAATAAAAAACTACAACTAACACCACATACTCTTTACCACCCCCGTGGAGATGCTACTTGTTCAGAGCAGCAAAGAGAATGACTGGGGGGGCGGAGCCTGAGGGGAGCTATATGGACAGCTCTGCTGTGTGCTCTCTTTGCCACTTCCTGTAGGGATTGAGAATATTCCACAAGTAAGGATGAAGCCGTGGACCGGATACACCAATGTAGGAGAAAAGTGTCACAAAACACATCAAAAATACATTGAAACGTACAGTTACACTCATAATAACACTGTCTAATAAACATTATTTAAAAAGAAATATTACACAAAGAAGTTATAAGGGCTCAAAGATATGAGGTCTCAGGTGTTAGAAAAAGGCAGGCAAACGGATTTAACTTAGAGATACATACATATACACGTCTAAAGATGGATACATATATATATATATATATATATATATATATATGTGTGTGTACCTATGTATTTATATGTGTATATATGTATTTGCAGACAATTATACACATATAAACTCATAAAGACATTTGTGCACACATATAGAAGTGCATTGGAGCCCTTTGCAGTTAAGAAGATGAAAACACGTAAAAGCATATTTATGCAAATTCATATTTAATAAAGATTTATATAGTGTGTTAACTGAAAATATTTCACACTCCAATGTTCTGCACATAGGGGAAAATGTTCTGTGTATTCATAAATAGATATCCATATATATATATATATATATATATATATATATATATATATATATATATATATATATATATATATATATATATATATATATATATATATATATATTTATATATACACACAATATAGAAAAAATAACTCATTGTGTAGTTCATTAACAAATCTAGACAGGCCCAGAGGCTTGTTTACTCACAGAAAACCTCTGAATTACATTGTTTCCAATGCAGCAAAGGATTCTGGGTAAGATATGCAAATTAAGTACACAATGACACACCTTTTTACGAAACAGCTGTCCTGGGATGGTTATGAATCACTGCACTAACCCTAGCTAAGTTTATAAGCTGTGTGAACAGCGATACTTTGGCGTAAAGGGAACCTGCTGAAAAGCAGACTGAAGTAAAAAGGTGTGTCATTGTGTACGTAATTTGCATATCTTACCCAGAATCCTTTGCTACATTGGAAACAATGTAATTCAGAGGTTTTCTGTGGGTAAACAAGCCTCTGGGCCTGTCTAGATTTGTTAATGAACTACACAATGAGTTATTTTTTCTATATTTTGTGCGTAGTGGAGGATTTTAAACTCACCTTTTATCTCCCCCTAATTTAAAATGTTGTTGTTTTCTGCTCGGAATCAACTTCACCCAGCAGTGATTCTACCTACTCCCAGCTGATGAGTGGCAAAAACCACGAAACAGCTGTCCTGGGATGGTTATGAATCACTGCACTAACCCTAGCTAAGTTTATAAGCTGTGTGAACAGCGATGCTTTGGCGTAAAGGGAACCTGCTGAAAAGCAGACTGAAGTAAAAAGGTGTGTCATTGTGTACTTAATTTGCATATCTTACCCAGAATCCTTTGCTGCATTGGAAACAATGTAATTCAGAGGTTTTCTGTGGGTAAACAAGCCTCTGGGCCTGTCTAGATTTGTTAATGAACAACACAATGAGTTATTTTTTCTATATTTTGTGCGTAGTGGAGGATTTTAAACTCACCTTTTATCTCCCCATAATTTAAAATGTTGTTGTTATATACACACACAAATATATATATATATATATATATATATATATATATATATATATATATATGTATGTATGTATGTATGTATGTATGTATATATGTATATATTTATACCTATATATAATCATTTAAAATATAGGTATAGATATATATTGTACAAAAATAACATCAGATATATATAGAAATATGTATTTAAGAATAAATAGAACATATTCTGCTATGTGAAGAACATTGAAATGTGAAATATTCATATTTTCATGTCGGGTTAGCACACTTGAGAATATGCGATCGTTTTTGCATGCAAGTAGGGTGTTCAATTTCCCCCCACTTTTTTTGCTCCATTGACTTCTATGGGGTAATACATTAACATGTGCCATATTCTAAGTTTGGCTTTTTACACTCGTTGGGTTAGCAAGCGAGCAAAACAAAGTTTACTTTCAACTTGTAATACGAGCGCTCCCTGACACAGGCAAAAAGCTCTTTCTTCTAGCTTAGTTAACACTCGAGTGGCCCTTAAAGGGACACTGAACCCACATTTTTTCTTTCGTGATTTAGATAGAGCATGACATTTTAAGCAACTTTCTAATTTACGCCTATTATCAAATTTTCTTCATTCTCTTGGTATCTTTATTTGAAATGCAAGAATGTAAGTTTAGATGCCGGCCTATTTTTGGTGAACAACCTGGGTTGTCCTTGCTGATTGGTGGATAAATTCATCCACCAATAAAAAAGTGCTGTCCATAGTTCTGATAAAAAAAAAAAAGCTTAGATGTCTTCTTTTTCAAACAAAGATAGCAAGAGGATGAAGAAAATTCGATAATAGGAGTAAATTAGAACGTTGCTTAAAATTGCATGATCTATCTGAATCACAAAAGAAAAAAATTGGGTTCAGTGTCCCTTTAAGTGATGACATCAAATCTAAGACGTGATTTTGGTATATAGCTGATGGGCTACAGGGCTCTCATCTGAGGGCTGGTAATGGGATTAGCATATAATGACCCTGCACATTTCTTTAAAAAATAGCATTAGGACTAAAAATGAAAGACAAAAACATATTTATCATGGTATATTTATTTCAGAATAACCCATGTACTTTTGAAACATTTTATAGACTCAAACTTTATAATATTCTAATGACATCCTTAGACATTAAACAGTAAATTAATGATAGAAAGGATGGTGCACTTAAAGGAAAGATTAGTATGAGAATAATATGTAGATGTATTTTTTAAAGTTTCATTAGTTGTTTAAATATTGACAAAATAAGTGTAAAGTTTTAGGGGCCGATTTATCAAGCTTCGTATGGAGCATGATGCCCCGTGTTTCCGCCGAAACAGAAGTTATGAAACAGCGGTCTAAAGACCGCTGCTCCATAACCTGTCTGCCTGCTCTGTGGCGGCGGACAGAAATCAACCTGATTGGATACGATCGTGTTAATTGACACCCCTGGAATCTGCAGGGGGCGGCGTTGCACCAGCAGTTTACAAGAACTGCTGGTGCAATGATAAATGCAGAGAGCGTATGCTGTCGGCATTTATCGATGTGCAGCGGACATGATCCACAATATCGGATCATGTCCGCTCGCACATTAATAAATAGGCACCTTAGTGTCTATCTAACAATATAATAATTTATAATAATAATAATTTGTGATTTATATAGCACTTTTCTCCCTTGGAGACTCAAAGCACTTTACAAGTATACCAACATAAAAACAATGGGAGCTGCCATGTTGTAACTTAGGTTACTTTCTCTGCTGTGGCCAATTAGGTACAATTATAAATAGGTCACTAGAGTGTGCAGCCAATGGCTGTGTGGAATATGTTTTGCACTTCTATTTCTAACAGGAACTGAAAAGCTCCTAATTTCAGAATGGAATGACAGGAAAAGGGAACAAAATAAATAATGAAAATATATTGCAAAGTTTTATTTATATATTCAATTTATTATTTTATATTACCACCTCAAATCGTTTAATGTCCCTTTAAGATTTGTTGCATTAAGATTTTCTCATGCACGTATAGGATATAAGTATACAAAGGCATGCCCAAAAGGTGAGCATAGGTGCAGGAAAGCTTATGCTCTCATTAAAGTTACCTTAAAATAAAAAGTGATACAAACACTTTAAAATGTAGAATAACAAAGACATAGTATTGATTTTTTATCTCTCTTCATCAAGAAATGAACTCTACATTGAAAAAAGGTTGCAAGGTTTTTAAAGGTGTCAAGCAGACAGATAGACAGACATATAGACAGAAAGATAGATAAATAGATTAGATATATAGATAATAGATAAATAAATAGATAGATAGATAGATAGATGATAGATAGATAATTAGATAGATAGATTTGTTTTAAAAAATCCTAACAGCACTAAAATTATTTTCCTATTTTCCCAAGATTAGCGTTTGGAGCTGGTCCAGAGATTAAATTATTAAGTATTCATTCCTAATGCCTGAGATATTTTTAGAAATGTAATTTGCTAGGGTTTAAGTTCAAGAAATAGAACCGCGTATATAATTTATTACTCTAAACTGCAATTCCTGATTATAATAAAGAATAAAATTAAGTGCATCCGATGCTAAATATGCTTTTTTGGTTCCAAAAATAAATATCATTACTTTAAATGTATATAAGAAAAGAGGAAATAATTAAATGTAATGTTTTTGTCAAAAGCTGGTATTTTAACTTTGCTGATTTTATTTTTTCTTTCAATTATTTGCGTTTTATTTAAAAGCGTTGTGACACGTAAGCAAGTCTCTGAAAGTGGGTGTCTGTATTCCGGTGACTCAACCAGCCTGTAGTACAGTAATAGCAAGAACTATGTGTGCAACTATAACAATATAGGAACAATTTCCCATACCTGAAATCACTGCAATTATTGTTTTGTTAAATGTATAAAAATATAAGTTAACCACTTACCATCCAAATTATTTTTGCTTATTAAAACCAAAATAGTTGTATGGCAAATACACACATAGGGCCAGATAACGAGTGGAGCGTTAATTAATGCTCCCGCTCAAGCGTTATTTGAACGAGAAGCGCTCGTCGGGTTGCGCTCGTTTTATGAGTTGAAACTAAACTGTTTTTTCGCTCTCTCCAACCCACTGGTTTTCAAACCTGTCTTCAGGCCTCCCCAACAGGCCAGATTTTCAGGATTACCTTGGATGAGAGCAGGTAAAATAACCATGTTTATTAAGCTTCTGATTATTTCACCTGTGCTCCAGTTCAGATATCCACAAAATGTGTCCTGCAAGGGAGGCCTGAGGACAGGTTTGAAAACCAGTGCTCTAACCCGATGAGCGCAAAAAACATAATTTATGCTTACCTGATAAATTTATTTCTCTTGTAGTGTATCCAGTCCACGGATCATCCATTACTTATGGGATATTAACTCCTCCCCAACAGGAAGTGCAAGAGGATTCACCCAGCAGAGCTGCTATATAGCTCCTCCCCTAACTGCCATTACCAGTCATTCGACCGAAAACATGCAGAGAAAGGAAAACCATAGGGTGCAGTGGTGACTGTAGTTTAATGGAAAAATTACCTGCCTTAAAGTGACAGGGCGGGCCGTGGACTGGATACACTACAAGAGAAATAAATTTATCAGGTAAGCATAAATTATGTTTTCTCTTGTTAAGTGTATCCAGTCCACGGATCATCCATTACTTATGGGATACCAATACCAAAGCTAAAGTACACGGATGACGGGAGGGACAGGCAGGCTCTTTATACGGAAGGAACCACTGCCTGAAGAACCTTTCTCCCAAAAACAGCCTCCGAAGAAGCAAAAGTGTCAAATTTGTAAAATTTGGAAAAAGTATGAAGAGAAGACCAAGTTGCAGCCTTGCAAATCTGTTCAACAGAAGCCTCATTCTTAAAGGCCCAAGTGGAAGCCACAGCTCTAGTAGAATGTGCTGTAATTCTTTCATGAGACTGCTGGACAGCAGCCTCATAGGCTAACCGTATTATGCTACGAAGCCAAAAGGAGAGAGAGGTAGCCGAAGCTTTTTGACCTCTCCTCTGACCAGAATAAACGACAAACAGGGAAGACGTTTGTCGAAAATCCTTAGTTGCCTGTAGATAAAATTTCAGGGCACGGACTACATCTAGATTGTGTAGCAGACGTTCCTTTTTCGAAGAAGGATTAGGACACAAAGATGGAACCACAATCTCTTGATTGATATTCCTGTTAGTGACCACCTTAGGTAGGAACCCAGGTTTAGTACGCAGAACTACCTTGTCTGAATGAAAAATCAGATAAGGAGAATCACAATGTAAGGCAGATAACTCAGAGACTCTTCGAGCCGAGGAAATCGCCATTAAAAACAGAACTTTCCAAGATAACAACTTGATATCAATGGAATGAAGGGGTTCAAACGGAACCCCCTGTAAAACATTAAGAACTAAGTTCAAACTCCATGGTGGAGCAACAGTTTTAAACACAGGCTTGATCCTAGCTAAAGCCTGACAAAAAGCTTGAACGTCCGGAACTTCTGACAGACGTTTGTGTAAAAGAATGGACAGAGCTGAAATCTGTCCCTTTAAGGAACTAGCGGATAAACCCTTTTCTAAACCTTCTTGTAGAAAAGACAATATCCTCGGAATCCTAACCTTACTCCATGAGTAACTCTTGGATTCGCACCAATATAAGTATTTGCGCCATATCTTATGGTAAATCTTTCTGGTAACAGGCTTCCTAGCCTGTATTAAGGTATCAATAACTGACTCAGAAAAACCACGTTTTGATAAAATCAAGCGTTCAATTTCCAAGCAGTCAGCTTCAGAGAAATTAGATTTTGATGTTTGAAGGGACCCTGGATCAGAAGGTCCTGTTTCAGAGGTAGCAACCAAGGTGGACAGGATGACATGTCCACTAGATCTGCATACCAAGTCCTGGGTGGCCATGCAGGCGCTATTAGAATCACTGATGCTCTCTCCTGTTTGATTCTGGCAATCAATCGAGGAAGCATCGGGAAGGGTGGAAACACATAAGCCATCCCGAAGGTCCAAGGTGCTGTCAAAGCATCTATCAGAACCGCTCCCGGATCCCTGGATCTGGACCCGTAACGAGGAAGCTTGGCGTTCTGTCGAGACGCCATGAGATCTATCTCTGGTTTGCCCCAACGTCGAAGTATTTGGGCAAAGACCTCCGGATGAAGTTCCTACTCCCCCGGATGAAAAGTCTGACGACTTAAGAAATCCGCCTCCCAGTTCTCCACTCCCGGGATGTGGATTGCTGACAGGTGGCAAGAGTGAGACTCTGCCCAGCGAATTATCTTTGATACTTCCATCATTGCTAGGGAGCTTCTTGTCCCTCCCTGATGGTTGATGTAAGCTACAGTCGTGATGTTGTCCGACTGAAACCTGATGAACCCCGAGTTGTTAACTGGGGCCAAGCCAGAAGGGCATTGAGAACTGCTCTCAATTCTAGAATGTTTATTGGTAGGAGACTCTCCTCCTGATTCCATTGTCCCTGAGCCTTCAGAGAATTCCAGACAGCGCCCCAACCTAGTAGGCTGGCGTCTGTTGTTACAATTGTCCAGTCCGGCCTGCTGAATGGCATCCCCCTGGACAGATGTGGCCGAGAAAGCCACCATAGAAGAGAATTTCTGGTCTCTTGATCCAGATTCAGAGTAGGGGACAAGTCTGAGTAATCCCCATTCCACTGACTTAGCATGCACAATTGCAGCGGTCTGAGATGTAGGCGTGCAAAGGGTACTATGTCCATTGCTACTACCATTAAGCCGATCACCTCCATGCATTGAGCTACTGACGGGTGTTGAATGGAATGAAGGACACGGCATGCATTTTGAAGCTTTGTTAACCTGTCTTCTGTCAGGTAAATCTTCATTTCTACAGAATCTATAAGAGTCCCCAAGAAGGGAACTCTTGTGAGTGGAAAGAGAGAACTCTTCTTTTCGTTCACCTTCCATCCATGCGACCTTAGAAATGCCAGTACTAACTCTGTATGAGACTTGGCAGTTTGAAAGCTTGAAGCTTGTATCAGAATGTCGTCTAGGTACGGAGCTACCGCAATTCCTCGCGGTCTTAGTACCGCCAGAAGAGCACCCAGAACCTTTGTGAAGATTCTCGGAGCCGTAGCCAATCCGAATGGAAGAGCTACAAACTGGTAATGCCTGTCTAGAAAGGCAAACCTTAGATACCGGTAATGATCTTTGTGAATCGGTATGTGAAGGTAAGCATCCTTTAAATCCACTGTGGTCATGTACTGACCCTTTTGGATCATGGGTAAAATTGTCCGAATAGTTTCCATTTTGAACGATGGAACTCTTAGGAATTTGTTTAGGATCTTTAAATCCAAGATTGGCCTGAAAGTTCCCTCTTTTTTGGGAACCACAAACAGATTTGAGTAAAACCCTTGTCCTTGTTCCGACCGCGGAACCGGATGGATCACTCCCATTAATAAAAGATCTTGTACGCAGCGTAGAAACGCCTCTTTCTTTATTTGGTTTGTTGACAACCTTGACAGATGAAATCTCCCTCTTGGGGGAGAGAATTTGAAGTCTAGAAGGTATCCCTGAGATATGATCTCTAACGCCCAGGGATCCTGGACATCTCTTGCCCAAGCCTGGGCGAAGAGAGAAAGTCTGCCCCCCACTAGATCCGTTCCCGGATCGGGGGCCCTCGATTCATGCTGTCTTAGGGGCAGCAGCAGGTTTCCTGGCCTGCTTGCCCTTGTTCCAGGACTGGTTAGGTCTCCAGCCTTGTTTGTAGCGAGCAACAGCTCCTTCCTGTTTTGGTGCAGAGGAAGTTGATGCTGCTCCTGCTTTGAAATTACGAAAGGAACGAAAATTAGACTGTCTAGCCTTAGGTTTGGCTCTGTCTTGAGGCAGGGCATGGCCTTTACCTCCTGTAATGTCAGCGATAATTTCTTTCAACCCGGGCCCGAATAAGGTCTGCCCTTTGAAAGGTAAATTAAGCAATTTAGATTTAGAAGTAACGTCAGCTGACCAGGATTTTAGCCACAGTGCTCTGCGTGCCTGAATGGCGAATCCGGAATTCTTAGCCGTAAGTTTAGTTAAATGTACTACGGCATCTGAAATAAATGAGTTAGCTAACTTAAGGGCTTTAAGCTTGTGTGTAATCTCATCTAATGGAGCTGATTCAAGTGTCTCTTCCAGAGACTCAAACCAAAATGCTGCTGCAGCCGTGACAGGCGCAATGCATGCAAGAGGTTGCAATATAAAACCTTGTTGAACAAACATTTTCTTAAGGTAACCCTCTAACTTTTTATCCATTGGATCTGAAAAGGCACAGCTATCCTCCACCGGGATAGTGGTACGCTTAGCTAAAGTAGAAACTGCTCCCTCCACCTTAGGGACCGTTTGCCATAAGTCCCGTGTGGTGGCGTCTATTGGAAACATCTTTCTAAATATCGGAGGGGGTGAGAACGGCACACCGGGTCTATCCCACTCCTTAGTAACAATTTCAGTAAGTCTCTTAGGTATAGGAAAAACGTCAGTACTCGCCGGTACCCGCAAAATATTTATCCAACCTACACATTTTCTCTGGTATTGCAACTGTGTTACAATCATTCAGAGCCGCTAACACCTCCCCTAGTAATACACGGAGGTTTTCCAGCTTAAATTTAAAATTTGAAATATCTGAATCCAGTTTGTTTGGATCAGAACCGTCACCCGCAGAATGAAGCTCTCCGTCCTCATGTTCTGCAAATTGTGACGCAGTGTCTGACATGGCCCTAATATTATCAGCGCACTCTGTTCTCACCCCAGAGTGATCACGCTTACCTCTTAGTTCTGGTAATTTAGCCAAAACTTCAGTCATAACAGTAGCCATATCCTGTAATGTGATTTGTAATGGCCGCCCAGATGTACTCGGCCCTACAATATCACGCACCTCCCGAGCGGGAGATGCAGGTACTGACACGTGAGGCGAGTTAGTCGGCATAACTCTCCCCTCGTTGTTTGGTGAAATATGTTCAATTTGTACAGATTGACTTTTATTTAAAGTAGCATCAATACAGTTAGTACATAAATTTCTATTGGGCTCCACTTTGGCTTTAGCACATATAGCACAGATATCTTCCTCTGAATCAGACATGTTTAACACACTAGCAAATAAACTAGCAACTTGGAAATACTTTTCAAGTAATTTACTATAATATGAAAACGTACTGTGCCTATAAGAAGCACAGAAAAAGTTATGACAGTTGAAAATTAATAAACTGAAAAGTTATAGCATCAAATCTTTGTAAAAAACACAATTTTAGCAAAGGATTGCTCCCATTAGCAAAGGATAACTAACCCTGATAGCAGAAAAAAAAAATAAAAAAAATACAGAAATAAACGTTTTTTTTATCACAGTCAACTACAATCTCACAGCTCTGCTGTGAGTGATTACCTCCCTCAAAACAAGTTTTGAAGACCCCTGAGTTCTGTAGAGATGAACCGGATCATGCAGGGAAGACAATAAACTTCTGACTGAATTTTTTGATGCGTAGCAAAAGCACCAAAAAAGGCCCCTCCCCCTCACACATAACAGTGAGAGAGATCAGTAAACTGTCATAAATTAAATAAAACGACTGCCAAGTGGAAAAAAATAGTGCCCAAAACATTTTTTCACCCAGTACCTCAGAAAATTAAACGATTTTACATGCCAGCAAAAAACGTTTAACATTAATAAATTGAGTGTTATTAAAAAGCCTGTTGCTAGTCCCTGCAAATTAGGCTAAAGTTTTATGCATACAGTATAATTCCAGTGAAGTGCCATTCCCCAGAATACTGAAGTGTAAAATATACATACATGACAGCCTGATACCAGTTGCTGCTACTGCATTTAAGGCTGAGTTTACATTATATCGGTATGGCAGAATTTTCTCATCAATTCCATTGTCAGAAAATAATAAGCTGCTACATACCTCTTTGCAGATTAATCTGCCCGCTGTCCCCTGATCTGAAGTTTACCTCTCCTCAGATGGCCGAGAAACAGCAATATGATCTTAACTACTCCGGCTAAAATCATAGAAAAACTCAGGTAGATTCTTCTTCAAATTCTACCAGAGAAGGAATAACACACTCCGGTGCTATTATAAAATATCAAACTTTTGATTGAAGGTATGAAACTAAGTATAATCACCACAGTCCTCTCACACATCCTATCTATTCGTTGGGTGCAAGAGAATGACTGGTAATGGCAGTTAGGGGAGGAGCTATATAGCAGCTCTGCTGGGTGAATCCTCTTGCACTTCCTGTTGGGGAGGAGTTAATATCCCATAAGTAATGGATGATCCGTGGACTGGATACACTTAACAAGAGAAAGGCGAAGTTAGAATATTGCGTGTGAGTTCACATATTCCCCCATAGAAGTCAATGGAGAAAAAAAGTGGAACCCCCCCCGCCATCTTCTTCTTCCACGTTGGGGCCCTCTTCATCCTGGCTCCTGGTGCCCATCATCGAGGTGGCAGAGGCGGACTTTATCAGCCTCTTATGCCGCCTCCGCTCCACATCTTCCTTTTTTTGGCTCCCTTACATGAGCCCTCGTCTTCATGTGGTCGCTGCCGCACACTGAAATTCTGGAAGCGCGGAACCCAAATATATAGGGGTACCACTTAATTCCTACACCTTATTGGCTGATTTGAATCAGCCAAATAACAAGAACGTCTTTAAATTTAAATTCTACTTATCCTTTTCTATTGGATTATTAGAATTTAAATTTAAAAACTTTCTTGCCATTGTCTGATTCAAATAAGCCAATAGGGATTTGACTTAATTAAAATCAGCCAATCGGGATTAAGTGGTACCCCTATAAATAGGGGTTCAGCGCTTCCAGAATTTCAGTGTGAGGCGATCACATGAAGATGAGGGCTCATGGAAGAGAGCCAAAGAAAAGAAGATGCAGAGCGAAGGCAACGGAAGAGGCTGGCAATGCCTGCCTCCGCGAAGATGGGATCCTGATGCCAGAAGCCAGGATGAAGAAGGCCCTGAAGTGGAAGACGATTGCTGAGTGGAGCCATGGAAGAGGCCGCTGAAGTCCACCTGCACTGCTGTGAAGATGGGCCCTCTGCCCCAGGAACCTGGATAAAGAGGGTCCAACGTCGGATCAAGAGGAGCCGGATTTCCCAACGGTGAGTACAACTTTTGGGGTTAGTTAGGTTTTTTTTTTGGGGTGGGTTTTATATTTTTAAGAATTATTTTTTTATTTTTACTTTTCTTTTCTAGCATAGGCTTTTTAGATTTTGTTATTTTGGGGGTGGGGGGGTTACTTGTATTAAAGAGAGGGGTTTTGTAATTGTATTTTTATAAAAGAGCTGCAATAACTTTAGGCAATGCCCTACAAAAGGCCCTTTTAAGGGCTATTGTAATTTTTTTTTTCGTATAAGGGTTTATTTTTTTTTGTTTTGGGTTTTTTTACTTTATAGGGCATGTAGATTAGTGTTAGGTATAATGGTGGGTGTTTTATTTTGGATACTGTAGTTTACCATTTTATGTAACTTAGATTTTTTTAATTTTATTGTAATTTATTTTTTATTTTTTTATTTTGTAACTTAGGGAATTTAGTTTAGAGGGGGGAGTAGTTTAGTGGGGGGGGGGGGTAGGTGTTAGGTAGAATAGGGTTAGGTTGCGTTTGGGGTTGTGGGTTGTTTAGGTTTAATTTTAACTTTTTTAAACTTAGATTTTCATATTTTATTGTAACTTAGGTGGGGTTATGTCTTAGGTAAGTTTGCATTTGGGGTATGTGGCAGTATAGCGGTTAATAGTTTAGTACTTGTGGTGGGTATGTGGCGGTATAGAAGTTAATAGGATAGATACTTGTGGTGGGTATGTGGCGGTATAGGAGTTAATAGGATATATATTTGCGGTGGGTATGTGGAGGTTAAGATATTTGTTAGTGTAGTGTTAGTTTGCGATTGTGGGATACTTCGGTTTAGGTATTAGGATTAGTGGTTAGGCGCGGTAGTAATATTTCAAAGGATCCTTTTACTATACATCGCCAATATGGGCGGCGATGCTGGGTGTAATCTATAGCCAGTATCACCGACCAATGGCATGTATTGTAAACGCCTTTTGGTGATGCAGCTCCCTTGGAATATTTTGCCACCTCAAAATCATCAGGGCCTCTGACTTAACCCTTTACTAAACTACCTGACTTCTACTGTCCATATCCCCCAATAGTCTGACTCCCTTTCCCATAATAACACTGTGTCAAACATTCCCCCCTCTGTGTGACTCCCGAACCCCCTTACTGACTTGCAGCTCCCCCTGTCTAACTTACTCCACTACTGATCTATCCCCTCTAAATTCTCCTGCCCTCCCTCTGTCTGATAAGGTCTACTTGGCCATTGCATACCTGACCTCTTACCATTGTGTTTTACCCTTCTCTCTGTCTGAACCCTCCCATAAACCTATATCTCCCTTACACTGGCTGCTTCTTTAAGGACATCATAATCCTAATCTTAAAACATTACCCATCTCGTTACTCACCTAACCCCAGTGCC
The DNA here is from genome assembly GCF_027579735.1 of Bombina bombina. Taxonomy (NCBI): domain Eukaryota; kingdom Metazoa; phylum Chordata; class Amphibia; order Anura; family Bombinatoridae; genus Bombina; species Bombina bombina. Next base: position 161,874,280 of record NC_069503.1, on the reverse strand, counting down.
TCACTCACTACCCCCTCACTAAACACCTTGTATATCTTACCCTCTCTGCCTCTGAAAAGCGTATCTCTGTACCCTCCTCTCTTTTCTCTCTATAGTGTGCACTAGCCCCATA